>NC_134490.1:27583943-27733943 GCF_040206685.1 Ascaphus truei
GAAATAACTTTGATTACCACTTGTCAAATGTAATTGGATTTGTTTTGTATTTGACAAGTTTATGTTCAATGTAAAAAACAGGTCATTTTTGTATGTCAAAATAAAATTAGGCATTTAGAATTACCTGAGCACAGAGAAGACTCTTGCCATCTTGCCGATTGCCCGAATTTTGTTCCTGATAATTTCTTTTCGAGCTGCAGCTGTACCTACTTTCAATGGAAGGAGAATCTCAAGCTCAGGAATACATAGAAACTCTAACACAACAGTACAACTTAGAAAGCAACACGGTCTTAAGACAATAATGGCCATAATACACTGCCACACGCTTTTAAAAGTTTGTTTTTCACAAACTTAGAATAGCTCGGGTTAAGTATGCTGGTAAATGCAAAAAGCTAAATTAAATAAGGAATAAAAATACAAGCAATGAACTGTAGAACTAAGGAAGTAAACATGTCAAATTATACTGCTAATAAAGGCTTATAGCCACGGTTCACACACAACTATCCCTTCAAAAAAGTTTAGATGTTAATTATGAGGTTCAAATATTAGCATGGTTGTTCAAGTGAAATTAGATATAAAAATGTGTGTTACAAGATTCCACAACACATATGAACAATAGCTATCATTTTTTTGATTAAATGAAATGCATGTGCCTTGGAGAATGCTATCGAACAGTATGTACAATAGCCTAGTATTCGATTACTCTAGGATTCCAAGACAGAAGTGCTGTAGCAGAATGTTGGCAGGTGTCTATTAGGGTTTGCAGGTGCCATTTTCGTAGGCTGTGATGAAGACTTGGGGCAAGTAGGACAATACATTTCAATAAATATGCTTTCATGTATACCTGTATTGTCATCTGACAGGTTAGAAAGATAAGTCATTTTATGTTCTATCTAGGATCAAAACAGAAAATGTATCCATGGACAAATATTTGGTTGTATACTGTTCAATTGCAGGTTTTCCTTTTATTACATCTTACAAAAGCACCAAGTTACAAAACTCGGCTTATACCTTTTCGCTCAAAAACCTAAAAATATTTGTCCTCAGTATATTAGCATTGTTTGTTTTCATTATGTCCACAACATCAGGTTTAAATTAATATAGCAGCTACGGTTGCAACCATTTTAAGATGTAAAAATATTTCAGATTACATTTACAATTGTAATTTTTATTTCTAACTCAACAAATATATGTAATGTGTTCGCCTCAAATTAAACAATCATCAATCTACTGGAAGGGGTAACCACAATCCAACCATTCTCCTCTCCCCCCCCAGAAGACACAAGTGGAAACCAATAATCTAAATAATGGACATTAACATATAAACACTTGACATGCGCAACCTACAAAATAAATAAATTTAAATAAATTGCCAGTAATAAAACAGTGGGAAGACAGACAAATAAAAATAACCCCTAATCATGCAGGTCTAGAGTCACGGAAGGTTAAACATATGGAAATCTACAAATAAAAGAGGAATGGATGGGGGGAGGGAGAAATGTCATGCACAGAAAGACAGATGTCTAGGAATACGACTTCTAATGGATGCAAAAACGCCAATTATATTAAAATGCTTGTGGGAAACTGAACTGTGAGCACTAAAGAAAATGCTTCTAAAATAAATGCTACATGGAAAAAAAAAAATCACATGTAACACGCTTTAAAACGGCGTTGTGTAGGAACCCAAAAAATGTGGAAGTCATATTTCAAAACAATAGTGCTCTGTCTGGTCTGTACCTTTTTTATTGCCATATATGAGTCGTTCTTCAGATGGAGAGTCCAGAAAAAAAAAAAGGAAGTGAATGATGGAGAGACAGGTGAATGAGACAAATAAGAAAATAAAGATATTTTATTTGGCACTGGCTGTGATGCTGGATAGGTTAGAAAAAAATTGAATAAAAAAGGAGCGATACACAGCTGCAACTCTAATAATTCTGTTTAAATGGGGTGATTATGTACACAGGACTTGAATTCAGGGCCAAAAAAAAGAATTTAGATGAGTGATGTTCAAATAGGTGCTTGTGTGACGTGTAGCTAAACAATGAAAAGGGACAGAATAAAAATGTCAACAGTGAAGAGGCAAGTATAGAAAGTGCTTCAACAATTGGAGAAGTAGATTACAAAACAAGAGTTTATGTATTTTATATATCAGCAAGACAATGCTTAGATTCGCTGATAACGTTCACGCAGTGAGTGCACAATACCATGTCTTTCCTATACTACATTTTTTCCCAGCTTGTCAATGGCCTTCTTACAGTCACCAAATTGAATGTGGAACGGACAGCCAATTCAATTGCATGTAAATGACTAAATGTTTGAAAAATACAGGACGATTAATGGAACACAGATTTCATTTTGCAGCTTCTGCATTTGCTACTCTGACCAAATAATAATATGAACATTTACAACAAGTATTTCTATTCAGGTTCATGGTTGATGAAAGTTTGAAAATCTATATTAGCATTCAGTTATCACCTTCTTAACCTTTTCATTGCCACAGGAGCAATTGCGGAGTATAGAGATAAAATGACCTAACATTAAAGGCAGGGGTGGGCAACTCCAGCCCCCAAGGGCCACTTCGACTGAGCCACCTATGCTGCAGCAGGGATATCCCTGACCTGTTGGTGGCCCTTGAGGACTGGAGTTGTCCACCCCTGCTAAAGGTGTAGTCATGCTTAGTGTCTAGATATAATTATTCAGCTTAAGAAAACCTACAAGAGGATTGTTTTGTATATTTAGTGATAGTTATTAGGCTGTGCACATGCTGGCTAACAGGCACACATTTGCCAAACAAATAAAATGTTGTTCAAACTATAAAAACTCTTAAAGCAGCAGTTTCCTCTGGGTACCCACCTTCCTTTACAAGTATTGCAAGAAGGGGGTCTCTGAAGTTTAACCGCGTTCATTTCAGCTTCGGAGACCCCCTGCTTCCCGTGATGCCTACCGGTGAAGGTGTGGTTGGTACTTTCTGGATGTTTAAAATCACTGCATTATGTGGGACAATAGGAAGCTGTAATCATATGATGTTGCTGCTTCATATTGTCCCACGTCACACTGGAGAAGTAAACCTCAATTTAGTTCCCCCTGGAGGGAACTGTACCGGTGGCAGCTACCCCAGTAATCATCTCAGGAGCAGAAATTAATGTGGTTCAACTTACTTTCTTTTTTTTCCCCCTCAAACATTTTTATTAGGCATTAGTAAATTTTACAGACATTGCTGTACAAATATAGCCCAATACAATAAAAAGTTTTTCAAGTTGGAGAGGTACCATTGGAGGTATCCGCTCGAGGGGGGAACTGGCCCCCAGGACCTCAACTTGCTTTCTTAACATGAAAACAAAAAAGCGCCTTTAAAAAAAAGTGTACACATTGTAACATGCTCAAGTGCTTTCACTTGACTGATACTTCAATATACATTGTTGAGTGGGACTGACCTTTAAACCCTATGGAATGAACTCCAACTACAATGTATGGGCGACATTCTGGTAAGAGGAAGACAGAACTATTTATTTACTTAGGGATACTGTACTTCCAGTTTTTTTGGGGGGTGGAGGAACCTGAATCAGAACTTTTCAATCCCATTAAGGAGTGAGGCAAACTTATCAGTGAGAGACTTGTTTTACATTGTAGAATATACATGATACAAATAAACACACATCTTTGACTCCAACTCAATATGATGTTAAACATTGTTGCCCTCGCATAAGATGATTTTGGATCCATTCTTGAATCAGAGGGAGGACACTTTACAGAATATTGAAGGGCTTTAGTCTCGTGTTATTGCAAATTATTAAAGTGATTTTAAAATGATCCTACCGTCAAATTGGTCTTCACCCTCTGTCATCAGTTCATCATCTGAGCAAATGCTCAGAACATTCACCAACATCTCCGTTACTGCAGGACAAAAGGTAATTTTAGAAAAGTAGTTCCATTGCGTGACAGGATTCGACATGTAAAAATATTCATTTAACACAATTTTTTTTTATATTATATATATATAAAAATTTCATGTTAAATTAATATTTTAACATGTGGAATTTACATACGAGTTATTATTAATGGCCTATATGCCACATTTAGTTTTGTGCTAAAAGCAGTGGTTCACGTTCTGGATTTATCCCCCAAAATTAACCTGCTTCATTATGAAGACAGGAAACAACCATTTTTTTAAATATTTAACCAGGAAAGATACAATTCAGCACTAAATAAAACCACATTTAGTAATGTATCTGGCACATATAGCTTTTGTGATGTAGGCATTTAGGGAGCGCAGAATCATGTATGGGGAAAAAAAAAAAAAAAAAAAAAAAAGTGCAGGATTGTTCAAAATCCAGTTATCTCTTGCAATTAAGTGTAAAATGAACGGAGCCAAAACTCACATGGTCCCAAAAGGACAAGAGGCATTGAATGGTATCTTTTCAGGCGTTACCCAGTCAGCCTTGATACCACCTGGGCCACACAGCAGTAGTGAAGAATCTGTGGGAAATCAAAGAGCCCTCTCGGACTGCAAGTATTACACAGAGAGAACCCGTGCAAAAAATATTTATGTAATAAAAGGGATAAAAACAAATGCACACTTACATCTAGTATAGTGTGTAGCAGCTCACAACAGAGTAAATACTCTGTGCTTTCGACACCGTCTTCTCGGCGTCTGCAGCTGTTCGAAATCTCTGCTTCTGCACTCGGCTAGCAGGTCACGGCATCAGCGATTTAGCAAAACGCGTTGAGCCGTGTTTCACTACCAGAGGCAGCAAGACGCAGGCCGACTTCTCACGGCAATTCTATCAGCTGACGTCGAGAACTGCTAGCCGGGTCCGGAAACAGAGATTTTGAACGCTGCAGACGTCGTGAAGACAGTGTCGATCACGCCAAGTATTTACTCTGTTGTGAGCTGCTACACACAATCCTAGATGCAAGTGTGCATTTGTTTTTATCCCTTTTATTACACAAATATTTTTACACGCTATCTCTGTATAATACTTGCGTTCCAAGAGGGCTGTCGGATTTCCCACAGATTCTTCACTACTGCTGTGTGGCTCAGTTGGGACAGAGGCCGACAGGGGAAAGCCAAAAAGATACCATTCAGTGCCTCTTGTGCTTTTAGGGCCATGTGAGTTTTGGCTCTGTTAATTATTCACTTAATTGCAAGAGATTCATGATTTTTGGACAATCCTGCGCTGTGTTTTTCTTTTTATGTCCCCATACATGATTCTGTGCTTCCTAAACACCTACATCATGATTTCTACAAGGATCCAAGGATGATTCTCCATGGTTGAGCAGCATATCACATTTTATCTTTTATATATACACTTTTCGACACACCATTGTTTATGTAGCTTTTTCAGAATAGTGTTTTTTTCATCTACATATAGCTTTTGATTGGAGAGTGGAATGGAAAGTAGGAGTTATTGTAAAAGTTAATGCAGCATATCATAGCTAATGAAACAATGACAACGGCAAAGGTGTTACTTGGTTGACCGCTTTTATTTTACTGCAATATCTGTCCGTGTGTGTATTACACTAACTTTGCATATATGTATATCTTTATTTATATAGTGCCATCTATGTACACAGAGCTCCACAGCAAAAATGGACAACAAAATAATAGTAATTAGCGCTTCAAACAGAAGTAAACATTAGGGAAAGCAGCCCTACCCTCAATAGCTTACAATTTAAGTTTGTAGGGAGAAACTTAGAGACACCTTTAAAATAGGTTTTAAAATGTGACGCCCTACATAGCATATTACAAACCTATTTGTTCCTAGTCATGTTTGATTATCTTTCAATTCTAATTTAAAAAGTCTGCCGTAGTGTTACATAGCAAACTCTTGCTCCACCCCAACAGGCAGCGCTGAGCTGGTTTCCATGCAGGCTTCACACAAGCCGATCACACAAGACTGATGAGGCTCTTGATATCTAAAAAAACACCTTCACAAAACTGAAGGTATAGAAGTGATGTTAATTTCAGTTTGGGGCTTACTTTGGTAGGAATAAAACACAGTTTAAAAGTCAACTAAAAAAATAGAATGGTGAAGACAAGCACCAAAATATTACATAGTATGGCAGAGAAATAATATAAAAAAATAGACAAGGGAAACTGCTCCTTTGACTCTGCCACTGACTGAGCCACCTGTGCTAGAGCGGGGATATCCTGAAAACCTGACCTGTTGGCGGCTTTAAAGACAGGAGTTGCCCACCCCCGAGCTAAAGATGCCAGTAATCAAAACTACACCTTTTTCTCCAACAAAAGGCAAGGACCACGTGAAGACATCCATGAAATTCGGCAACCAGTATGGATGTGGTGAGCAGTTGAACTGTCGAATATTCATCACATTATTTTCATACTTTAATACAGCAGCTGTAATGTGAGTTTGGAAATTATTGTAAGTATTGTAACCGCTAAAAAAAAACAAAAAAACAAAAAAACACAATCATAAAAGTCAACTTTAGTCCAATATGTTTGCATTCACCTTAAATTAGGTGATTAAAAGCTATATTGTCAAGTCTGATGTTAATTATTTAGATACTTTGCATTTATTTGCAAACAGAGTTGTTAACTAGAAAATCAGTGTGACGACATCTAGAGTCCGATGCAATCATTCATTGCCTGATTGGGAACTGTGCATTGTAGAACAATGTATCACCAACCATTTTAAGTACAAGTAGGAATTTTGCTACAAAAAGACATACCCTGCACGGGCAGCCAACTCCAGTCCTCAAGGAACACCACCAGGCCAGGTATTAGGGATACCATTCTGAATGAGCCCCTTGTGCTTAAGTAGGCATACCCTTAAAACCTGACCTGTTGGTGGCCCCTGAGTACTGGTGTTGGCCATGCCTGCCCTACTGTATGTGGCAATTTCTCAAGTTTACATAACTAAACATATGCTGAAAATTGTGCAACCTAGGAAATTATACATTTCTGTAGATGTCTGGAGTCAGTTAACATTATTTTTTTGTCTGTTTCCCTGTTACGTATTTGACCAAAATACAGCAAAAAGTTACTATAGACAATAGTATAGCAAGAATGCAATAAAACTGCCAATGAGGCGGGAGATGGAAATATAGCTGTTTTACTCCAGTGCACCAATTACTTCAATTTCGTTCCCACTCGCTCTTGAAAATAAAAGGCGTTTGCTTGTAATACATCTGAAATAGTGTAGATAAACATTTCACGAATAACCCACAAATATGGATTTCAAACATATTGGAATCAAATATGATTTTAAGAAGCCCCCCACCCCCCCCATTTTAATGATTGCAACATCTCAGATATAGATATCTCTCTCTGTCTAAGACTGAATATGCCACTGTACACTTTGAAATACTAAAAGATAGCAAAGAAAATGTACCTTTGTTATTGTAGACATCTAAGTAATTAGGTGCTGAAAATATTGTTATTAATGCAGGAAACCCTGTAGTTTGACTTTTTCTGTACATTCGGTAACTGCAAAGCATGGAAAGAGTGATTAGTCCGTACACAAAAACAAAAAGCTTTGAAAAGGAGTGTGCTCTGAAATAGTCACATGATGTAAAGCGCTTACCCGGCATCCTGTGCTTCATGCGCTCTAATCACTGACAGCAAGTTATTATTTTGCAAAAACTCGCACACAGCTGGGTAGCTATTAAAAAACGTAAACACAAATCTATTACGACCGGAAGCATTTAAGGCTTGTGCAATACAATCAATGTTGGAAATCGTGTACTTGCCTATAAAAGTAGGAGCACCCTCTGACTGTATTATGACCAAAATGTTCTTGTGACTTTTCGCTTCCAAAGTCTTCTGAAGGATCGGACCATAACAAGTCACACATTGGCCCAAAAGCTGGAGGCTCTTTGAACCGATCTAACTGTTATTTAAAAAAAAGAAAAAACATAATAAATGCTTTTTTCCTTCTATGAACTAACTGAAAACGAATTCTTACTACAAGTAAAATTCTCGTACTTATGGGGTCATTCTAAATAGTCCACGATGTCCGTTTGAGACGTATTCGCTAGAAAATTCCTAATGAACAGCCACTTCGGAGTACATAGAATTACTTGCGTAATTGGTCAAATGTTCACCATTTCAAAACGTAAGACCTGATGAATTTTTTTTAGGTTCATCAGCCAACTGAGAGTGAGCTGGTCCTGCAATTTCATTGCAGTGAAGCCAATAAAGACCATAATAAAATATATATACTCCCCTTCCCCCTCCATGCTGTTCCTTGTCACTGTTTTATTAACCTTCCAATGTATTCAAACACCACTTACTCACCCTACCTTATCTACAGTACATCTGTTGTTTTTTTGTTTTTTTTAATTTCTGCTTTCCTAACCTTTGTTTTAGCCATAGATTCCTTTGTTAATCAGTATTGCAGACCTGAGGAAGAGAGGAGAACTCTGGAAAGCTTGTTCTATGACAAAATGTTAGTACAAATAAAAAAATCACCACCTAAAACTGAAGAACTCATTTATTCTGCACTATCGCAACTGGATGAACACGGCTATTTCCGTTTTATTTATAAATGGTAGAAAAGACAGCCCGAAAGATCCAGGTAACCATAGAGGTTGAAAGAGTGGCACTTGTTACTTTGCTGCCCCTTCAATCACCTCATGATAGATTTCTTTTCTTAACGTACAAATTGTGATATTGCTCAACAGAGCTTTATTTCTTAGTTGTGTTTACTTAGTCTCTTTTCTTCATGAACTACAATAATCTAATCGATAGAGAGATGATAGAGAGAGATATGAGAGAGAGATATGAGAGAGATATGAATATATAGATAGATCATATACAAACATTACTGCAACCAGTCAAATCTTTTATACATTTTGTGGAGCAAGTAAAAGTTAACTCAACAATCTTCAAGATGGTTAAGCGCAGATTGGATCACAAGTTACAGTGTGCTATGTAATTTGCAGTTCCAACCAGTATTCAGATTTTGTATACATGCCATGTTCATGTAGCCAACATTGTATGTTCACGAATAACCGCCTGATCTCAGATAGTTTTGTTGGTCTGTTACCTTAAAATCTTGTTATGTTCTGCTTGGAGTTGAGCAATATTTTGATAGGACAACCGATATCACGGTAATTAGAAGAGACGTAAAGTCAATGTGTAAATGTATTATTGCAGTTGTAGCCAAGTGCCCCTGGCTATAGCCTTGTACTGGCCTCAACTCTAATTCCTGTCGGAACAGGCAGTTTTGGGGTTACACTCTTGCGCAGGGCCTAGCCTGCAGTTGCAGCCTGGATGGGTACTAGGTTGCCTTATCCAAGGGCAGGCCTAAACCGGCAGTTGGAGTGTCATACCTGGGGAGGGTACTGACTGGGTCACATGTATATGGTGTGATGCCTGTCAGTACCTGGACCTGCCCTGTTATGTTATGTTATGTTATAGGGTTACAAGCCCTTCCCCCGGGTATAAAAGCTGACACTCCACCAACATGAGGTGGTTAATTATGGGACAGTGTGATACCCTTTTCCCTATTAGAGGGTCAAGGAGTTTGGGAGGAGCTCTTGGGGCCTCAAGCCCCTGGGGTCTGCTTCAGGGCTGGAGAGGTGTCATGCTGTTACGCAATAAAACTGCCGATAGACCAACTATGGTGTGTGGTTATTGTAGAAGAATATTGCCTGTGGGGACCATCCTGTATCCAGCAGGATCCTCATGGGATGGAGTCGCTGCACAGTAAGAGCCAAGAGAAAGCCTGTCCTGTTGCTGCTCCCAAACTACAACTGCAGAGCCACTCAGACCTCCTGAACCAGCAGGCGAGCTACAGTACCCAGGGAAAACACCCATGTAGTGGCCCGATCTTCTGTGGCACTGGGGAACAGGTGCTACACAGTATTGCAATCAGCCATGGGATTCACTGATGTTTCACGCACAGCTGGGTGACTTGCAGTTTAAGGAGCAGAAGCTTTAAAGAAGACAGTTGCCAGTGCAGCACACCTCCCTTTACCTTGAGGATCGCTTTGCCCTGTGTTTACCCCATTCCCTTCATTTCCTTCCATACCCCCATCTCTGATACCAAGGGATAAGGCGAAGTACAGACATTTTATTTTAAAATGCAGTTCACTTTCAATCTTAACTAAATATTACAACAAAAAAACTTCCACAATTAAATTTGAAAGCATTTTTTTTAATAGTAAATGTACAAACTTACGTTATTGGGGTCTTTTTTTATTGCTTATGTTTAGTGTTCTTATAGTGTTCTCTATTCATATAATGGGAAATGTTTTCTTATTGTCGGAGTTCTGCTATGGAAAGTCTGATATTTAATTTGCAAGTGTTGTAATTTTGGTATGTTCATATCCTGCTCAGCATTGGAGAAGCATTACTTTACGTGTGTGGTATGTCTGAGGAAGGGGCTATGTTCCCTGAAATTTTACATTTTTTGTCTGCTACATCATGAAGTCAACTTCTGCCTTTTTTTTGCAAATAATCTGTGTGCCGCCATCTTTTGGATATTGTACTATGGATATGGCTCTACTTGGAATATACGGGCACTGGTGGGCCAGATTGCACCAGAACTAAAGCTTTTCTTAAGCAACCTACAGATGCAGCCAAAAGTATTAGATCACTTGCCTTGGAAAATCTGGGGCAATCTCCCAACATTTCTGTGAGATTTCTGCAGCCAGACTAATGGCCCATCGGATTAACACAGCAGGGGTCCCTGCAGTCCCATTCAGTTTGAATGGGACTGCAGGGACCCCTGCTGTGTTAATCTGATGGGTCATTAGTAATCTCACAGAAATGTTGAGGCATGTACTGTGAGATGCCTTTGTTTTTACCCAGGAAAGTGATCGGATACTGGTGGCTGCATCTGTATAAGCAATAGGAGTGCCTCTTTGTATCTATATATTGCTGCTGTTTTGTGCCAGATGTTTAACATGTATAAAATTATGGTTGATTCTTAGTTCTAATATTACAACCGAAAAGTTATTTTTGCAGTTACAATATGGCTGAATACAGCAGTCTAACTATGGGAGGTAATGGATCTAATCAATGCATTGTTCCTCCCAGTACAGCATCCAAAGTAATCAAATGTTTACCTCAATCCATTTTTAACAAAAAATGATGTTCAATACATATGAATAAATTATCAGAAGGCCTTTGCAGATATGCTCTATTGCCCTATTTGTGCATGCTAATGATGTGTAGCTCATTGTAAAGACAGTGCTCAAATCAGGTTTTATTGAAGGCTGCTATGGATAACTAGAATTTCATACCCCGCTGCATGTCTACTTGCAGTTCCATATTGTAATCTTTGTATTGTCCTACTGATAAACACTTTAAAAAAACAAACAACTTCAAAATAAGCTACATTTCCACTGAATTTACTAGTGACTGTAAAATGTAACCTAAAAACTCAATAACACCATAAAAATTTTAAAAATACTCACTCTTTTAATGTCATCTAATGTGTGTATTTCTGGGGAAAGTCCACCATGAACACATAGAAACTGTTGGTTTAAAAGTGCAGCTACAGGAAGGCAATCAAAAGCTTCCATACAAGCCTCATAGACGCTCTCTGAATATTTTATTTTACCTAAGGAAAAATACACATTTACAGTAAAATCTTAAACGAAATAAGTTTCCCCCCACCTTATTTCCGCCCCACAAATTGGTTTAATAGTTACGTCCATTAAAGTTTATATAAAACTTTGTTAGAAGCTAAAATCAAACAATTAATACTAAATGTCACATTTACCATTGCATTTATGATTTAACATGGCAGTGTTCGTAAATGTAGTTTTAAATTCCTATTTTTGCAACGCAAACTGTTTGATCAACTATACACTAAAATCCCATCCGTTTGTTTGCTCAAAGTCAACCCTTCATATTAGATAGAGCATGTCTGGTTGAGAAGCACAAAATAAAATAAAAAAAATGAATGCAATGTTTTGACATAATATGGATGAAGCACAGAACGGATTTTAATGGAGACAAGAGATACGCAATGAAAAAGTGTTGTCTTGGTTCTCGTAGTCAAGGCACTTTGAAGTCTATTAATGTCACCAAGTAAAAGCTCAACAGCCATATTAAATGCATGTGTTGGGACTATTTTTATAGGAATACAATACAGTTAAAAAATTAAATACATCAGTGAGAAGGGGAAAAATTAGGGATGACAACTTTTTGTATATTAACGTAAATGTTTGCTAACATGACAAAGGACCTACAGCCTTTAAGTGGAAAATGTCAGGTAGGAATTCATTGTGAGAACACCAACACTAGCAATATTACACAGGAAGGAGAATACTTACATTCTTGCTTAAAAGTGAAATATTCGGTGAGGTGTCTGCATTCATGATTGCCTCTCAAAAGAAACAGCGTGTTGGGGTATAGTATCTTTAGAACCCATAAATACAATACACACTGGTGGAAAAGGGGAAAAAATACATGTATAGATAAGTGCAAAACACAAAATTGTATGATTACTAGTTTACGCATTCGAATTGAAAAGGCATTTTATTTATTTTCAATATGTACACAGATGTTCCTTTTGGTTATATTTTAAATACCCTTTGCAATATATTTAAAGGATTGCCGCTAAAGAACGTAATACTTATTGCTCGATATAGATATATACACATAGATATAGATATATATACATACACACAAGAGGAATACAGAGACATATTACAGCTCTACTCAGCTTCTCCTGCTTCTAGATATTAATCATGAGCAAATCCCTGTGTCAGTGCCACTCTGCTTCCAACTAATGTTGCAGTAATTGTTTAGCTAACTAATCGTCAACCATGATTATAAGATAAAGACAAAACAAATTTTATATTCAGAATGTCGTACTTTTAAGTACTGTAAGTAGGAAGAGGGGAGCCCAAACTAGTCTGCAAGTGGCAGTTACCCCAAATATGACCTATTTTGGAAGTAAGCCCCATGTAATGTCGTTTAAAGCAAATTACCAATTTTTTTTTAACAAACCTTTTTTTAAATGTAAAAAAGGCATCAAAGCCTGCAGTAGTGTTCACATGACAACTCCTAATGTTTACACTCACTTCCTCCACTCCACCAGGAAGACTACAAAGGATCTCTCACAGTAAGGTACTTTGCAAGGCTTCATAACTTGCTGTGCCTCAATTATAAAAGCTATTCATTTCACGAATCAACCCTTTCAGTGCCGGAGAGTTGTGCCACCTCAGGGACCACAGACCCTCCAGCACTTAAGCATCAAGGGACCGCTCTTCGGAACAATCATATGATCTATTTTTGTTTCCGGACACTGGTCCTGATGTGACCAAGGGAGCAGCCCTTCGTTCAGTGTGGTATGCAATGAGCACAGAGTAAAGTCCCATAAAAACGAGCAGGGGTCATTGACGTACAGTATAGGTCATAAGAGTCCCAAAGGTAACACTTTTCTTGACGTACACCATACGTGATTAGGGCACTGAAGGGGGTTAACAAAGAAATATTTTGGTCAATTGTATTTATTAGGTAATTCAGCTTGCAAACAAAAGGCGTTGGTTGCATTGTGCACTGTCGAGAAACTTGTCCAATTAAAGATGTCCAACTGCCCAGATTCAGCCACACAAAAATATAAAAATCATGCTCATTACTTAAGTAAAATGCCTTTAAGTATTCTAAAACCATAAATACTGTACTGTGCAATTACTGACGTGAATTTATAGCACGTGACAAATTATACATGTCCTACTTCCAAATGGAAGACTGACATTTTTGGGGTAAATACATTGCAAATGATACAGCACTCAAATCTCAAACATCTTGATTGTGCAGGGTCATTTATAACGACCCCCCAATACAGGGTAACCTGTACAAATACTGCTAAGAAATACTATTTGAGCAAAGTTCAACGTGAAAGTTCAGTTCATGGGACAATGCATGACCATGGTCTTTAGATTTATTTTTAATTCCCCATTTTTTCCCTCAAATAGATACTGCTCATGCTAAGGACCTGTAGTACTACAGTGCCAATACAACCACCCCGTTATGCAGAAAAATACAAGAAACAAAAAGGCGAAATCATGGCAAATTAAAGACTTATTTTTCCTTGATAGTTTATCATTTGCAATAATTTGTCCAGTTAAATTTTCACAGAACAAAAAAATAAATAAATAAAAATACATTCTTTCTGAAGTAACCAAGTTATCTGTTGGTTATTTGTTTCAAAAATGTGATTTTCTTATACACCATATGTAAAAAGAAAATGAAACGCAGGATTTACCTCTATACTAAAATAACCTCTGTCTACGTAGTCCCCAAGGAAGAGGTATCTTGTGTTAGCTGGTGATCCTCCCACTTCGAACAACTTCATCAAGTCAAAGAACTGCCCATGAATATCACCACAAACTGTGACAGAAAAGGATGAGTAATGAACATCTAACAACATGTCCTCAATCACCGTCATCCCATTTAATATCACTTGTGTTTTTTTATTATTTACATTACGAGAAATAAATGAATACCTGAAAATTAAAGAAATGTTTGAAAAGAAGTCCCCAATCCCCCCAAATTGACAAAAAAAAGACATTCATTTACTAATGGTAGTAGTGTAACCTTAACCTTTTGAAATTGTTAGCCTCACTTTTTGTAGTATCCTGATCCCCCCAACACTGCAAAACATTGTAATACCTAGTTCACCTATGTAAAAGTGAATGAAAAATCTAAACAAAAATTATTTTTTCTAAACATAAAAATGAGAGTATAGCAAGCTCTTTAGGACAGGCTGTCCATATGTTTAGGTCTTCTATAGCAGCGGTGCGCAAACTGTGGGGCGCGACCCCCAGGGGGGGCGCGACACTGCCGACGGGGGGCGCGGGGTTTACAGAGGCCCCGCGCGCTTCCCGAAGGCACTTAAATTAAGTGCCGGGGGAGCTGCAGGGCCTCTGTAAACCTAACTTACCGTGGCTCCGGCGGCTTCCTCCCTGCGGCGCCATGGCAACGCGGCGTCAAAATGACGCCGCGAGGTCATGTGACGTCACGTTGCTATGGCAACGTGACGTCATTACGCCGGAGCGCGGGTAAGTTGGGGTTGGGGGGGGCGCGGGAGCGAGGGGACAGCCATCAGGGGGGCGCAGGGAAAAAAGTTTGCGCCCCCCTGTTCTATAGTATCCATGTAAATAGTACACTGTAGTTGGTGCTTTATAACTTTAAATGCTCTTCTTAAAAATACAGTTACAGACATACCCCAGTTTAAGGACACTCACTTTAAGTACACTCGCGAGTAAGGACATATCACCCAATAGGCAAACGGCAGCTCACGCATGCATGCGCCTGTCAGCACGTCCTGAACAGCAATACCGGCTCCCTACCTTTACCGAAGCTGTGTGCAAGTGGGGAGACTATAGAGCCGGTTACAAATGTGTTATTAACATCAGTTATACACATGATGTTTGCAGTAAAGTACGTGCATTGTAAAGTGGAAAAAAGGGAGTGCTTCACTTTAAGTACATTTTCGCTTTACATACATGCTCCGGTCCATGTATGGTACTCATTATCTAGGGGGTGATTGGGTCGACCTCATTATGCCATGTGTTAACTCCTGAAGCAATTACATGACCCAGGACTGAAGAGGTTCAGTGGCCCGCTGGTGGCGCCGGGCCTCAAGTCCTCTATTAAGGAAGGTTTAATTCAACCTTGATTTTAAACATTAACCCACATTCATCCTTTGATTTGTAGTTATGTGCTTCAAAAAACAACAGAACTCCAAACCCCAGAATGCTACAAGATGTTGGTGCAAATCTGGTACCACTTCATTATAAGACAGCATCCTTTAAAATGATTTACTTCATTCTCTAGAGGCCACGCCAGGGCTCAGATTAATCAAGCTCTGATATGGGGTATCACACTTGATCCTGCGTAATAGTCATTCAAGTAGCAATTAACGCTGAATCAGGGTGCCATAAACCGCATCAGAATCTGCCCTGAAGAGCCTTAAGACCAAACAGCCTAGCTAAACCCACATCTTCAACAAAAGGCTCTCTGTGATTGCTAAGGTAAAGCAGTCACGATCATCTTGTTGTTGAATCATGTATTCTGTAACTTTTGCTCCTAAACTTATTTTATAGGCTTCAAATTGTTGTGGGTCATCTTCCTTGATCGTTGAGACGGTGTGATGCTCTTATTGTATGTTTATTAGAACCCTGCTAGGTTCTAATTCTGGGATTTTTACATTTCTGTACAAGGCCCCGAGACGGGCCAGGATGCCAATACCAAGAGTGGCCAATGGAAGTTTGAGAATCACTCTTGATACATTAAAACTCTGCTCATTTGTTTATGGAGATCTGAAACATCAGTACATTTTACCTGTAATTGGGGCTTCTACTTCGATCATGGTCTTCTCTTGTCGGAGAATTTCAGCACCCTCGTTGATAATCCTAAGTGCAATTTCTTCATCTACCCGGCCCTCTTTTATTAAGTGGTTTTTAAGAATGTCAACTCTGGGCTTTCCATCAGTGTCAAACACTTCATCTGATGTTAACCGATGTGTAGGGGGAAAAGGGACAGCTATCATTAGAGAGTGAAAAAAGAAAATGTCGTTAGGTAGAATCAACACCACACATAGCAACAACATAAAACTAAATGGCAGTTCGAACAGTCAACAAAACATAAAAACAAAAAACATGCAATTATTTGTTGCGACAGGAAATTATTTGCAATTATTTGCGCTGACAGGAAAGGTAAAAACTTTGCAAAGGAGTCATTGCTAAATGACGTTTGTCATTTAAGGTGAAATAAGTTTAAAAAATAAAAAGTACTAAAAAGTAGTAGTCCGTACTACACAGCGCAATCACACTTTGATCACGGAGATTGTTTCTAGCAATGATGTCAGGACATTGAAATACAACAGAGTTTCTTAATCTAAAGAAAGAGCTGTCAATGTGTCAGAGCCAGCACGAGTCTGACATGTTGCTGCTGTTTAAGAGCAAGCGTCGTGATTTTTTTTTATCTATTGTAGCCATCATGGATAAAATGCTCACCAATTGGTCAAAATTACCTTCCAATCACTATTATATCTCTGAAGGGACACTACAAAGCTCCCATTTTATCGTGACTCAGAGCACAGGTAAAAGAATGAATGGAACGAACAGTGTTACCGCACCCAATTAAAGCCACCTGTAGAGGTGTTGTACAACACAATACTTTTGTCGCCAACTATGAAGTAATAATATAACCTATTCTATGGCATTATAATACAATGTAAACTGAAGAAAACATTAACATTGAAGTCCTCTACTCAACATTATATACAAAAAGTGATATAAAAAGCAAATGTGTAATATTAAATTATCATGTTCATTGCAATTTAATTTATATTATCAGTGAAAAACAAGAAGTCTAGAAAACGTTGACAATGTGCACCAAAAGCAAATGGTCGGACATACACGTTTATGACCCTAATGCTGCAGCTTACAGCAGTTTTAGGCTGAGCTCAGACAGAAGGTGATGCGACGTGCGACGCACGTCCGTCGCAAATTTTGGTTGTGCGGTGTGAGTTTTCAAACTGAAAACTCCACCGGCGGCAAAGTGCAGCGTTGTCACTGCGACATTTTGCCGGCACAACCCAAATTGAAATTTGGGGCTACAGTCGCGTGACGCGAGCTGGTTCAGCCAATAAAGGCGAACCAGCTCCGTGACACGTTCGTTACACGCCCCCAAACACTGAGATCTGCCTCCTGCAGTTTGAGCACAGATCGCTGTGCTGCAGGAGCGAGCAGCTGCACGCGAACGCTAGCAAGCTTCCGTAGCAGCCTGTCTGAGCGAGCCCTTAGACTGCACCTAGTGAAACTGAGCAAATAAATGTGTAGTCGCTCTGAGAACCAAAGGGAACCATTGAAGACATGTTTTAATTGGTTAAACTGGTTAATAAATGCATTTTGCGTTAAAATCAGCCCTATCAAAAAATATATTTTCTAGATTTTAAACATATTAAGCTTCATTGCAGCTTTTAATGGTGCCATCCATTAATAAAGATAACCTTATAAAAACAATATAGAAATAATATATAGAGATAAAAGACATACAAATGTATCTACCCTATGGGATGTGAGAATACCATCTTCACACAACTACAAAAATAAAGTACGGATTGATGAGCCCTTCTGTAGAGAATGCTCTTTTTCTAAACTTGGTGGACTTAAACCTAAGAGTACTGAGAAGTGCGTTTTTGGCTGATATGACATATGTTCAGAGCTAAAAGTTGGTGCTAAGGCGTGTGTGGCCTTATAGATTCTTGTTTGCAATCTTAAATTAAATATTAAAAAAAAAAAGGACAAAGTGCCTTCAAGTGCAAAAAGCATTTATACAAAACATAAGGAAATTGCAATGACTATCCATTAGTGAGCGGTCTTCAATATTTCTGGACATAGAAAACAACTCCTCTTTAGATGTGAACAATGTAGCATGGCATTATAAGCAAGTGCATAGGAAGAGGTTTCATTTCTTCAAGCTACTCCCTTTGTGCAATGACAACTTTTTAAAGGGACCTCACATTCCCCCTTTTTTTTTTAAAATTTCCTCCGGTGGGGGTTACCATATGAGATGCATTGGAAAAACTTGATTGCGGTGCACAATTCAAAGATCTTACTGCACAAAATACAGTACAGGCATACCCCGGCTTAAGGACACTCACTTTAAGTACACTCGCGAGTAAGGACATATTGCCCAATAGGCAAACGGCAGCTCGCGCATGTCAGCACGTCCTGAACAGCAATACCGGCTCCCTACCTGTACCGAAGCTGTGCGCAAGCGGGGAGACTATAGAGCCTGTTACAAATGCATTATTTACATCAGTTATGCACGCATATGATGATTGCAGTACAGTACATGCATCGATAAGTTGGGAAAAAAGGTAGTGCTTCACTTTAAGTACATTTTCGTTTTACATACATGCTCTGGACCCATTGCGTATGTTAATGCGGGGTATGCCTGGTACTTACAAATTGCCAATGAAACCAAAACAGCCAGTCACTAGGGGAAAAAAGTATGAAAATATTAGTAATTAAATATTTCCTCTCTTCAATGTACCATGAAAATATATATGTCAATAAGACAGCGGTGGCCAACTCCAGTCCTCAAGAGTTACCAACAGGTCAGGTTTTTAGGATGTCCCTGCCTCAGCACAGGTGTCTCAGTCTTCGACTCCCTTGAGGACTGGAGATGACCTCCCCTGGCTTCAAGATATCTGAGTAACATGGGGGGGAGGGAGAGAAGACATGTAGAATACAGTATGTACACAACATTAACAGCCTTTGGCACTATTCATCAGGCCTGCATAAACAGGACGCATTTTACTATGCTTCCTTAAAATGTACATCCATTGATTTTGCACTAAAACATGGTCACTTACTGTATTCTATAACAGTTAGACACACAAGAAAAAGTGACCAAGGTCACAACAGGCCCCTTAAGATGCACTCATGGTTGAAATTACAAATATATACAAAAGGATGGAGTATCCACAGGGAGGCTAATGTATCTAACTCAACAAAAATGCCTATAGTAAATAGTGGCAGGACGTACAAGTTGCTAAAAACAAAACCAATAAATTTGTAATATTTAATAACAACGCCAAAACAAAAAAGTGATAAGGTATGTAATAGTGCATTTAAAAATGGAGTAAAATAAATCCCCAGGTAGGTAACAGGTGATGGACGTTAAGTAGTAATAGGGAAACAGAGTTTAACAATATGTGAACATACACACGTACCAAACAAATGTAGGAAAGTATGTTCACATCCCTTTGTGTAACTACTTAGATGACCCTAATCATCCGGTCTAGAGCCTGGAACTACATTGGTTGTATAACACGGAAAGCAGGAAGTAAATAAATGACATGTACTTCTATGTTAGTGTGGTGAATGTATCATCAGCATGTAACGATGTGCCAATACATCAAAATACATGTTAGAGTAAAGTTTTTTCTTCCGTGAGTACCAGTGTATCAGTAATAAACACTATTTAAACCGTCAAATATGATCATAACATCATAGAGAAATCCACAATATAGAACCGTGTATCCAGTGAAGACCAGGACGCTACCATCCTCCAAACACCGTCCCACTCGTGGACACCACAAACGTAGAACAGGGTGTAACATTGAAGGGATTCCCATGTTACTAAATATGCCAAAAAACTTACAGATCTTTGAACCATTTGGCTAATGAGGCTTGATGTCCCCCTTATCTTTGGTCTCCAGTGAATAAGAAAGTGAATCTAATTTCCTGAATGATACTGTTCTCTCTGAAAATAACTCCCGGTATCGAAAATAACTTAGTGGTTTCCTTCGCTTTTAGATTAGAAACAAGTGTGCATAAAAACAGTTTTAAACAGCCTTTTTGTTTTGGGCAAAATAGTATTTGTTTCAACATATTCAATGATACTCAACTTTCTTTTTAAATATAGTAGCACTTCAGGGATGTTTCTCGGATTCCTATACTCTATTTGTAAAGTGTAAAGAATGAGCCCACACATGCGCTATTCTGCAGATGGACCGTCTTTGCTTCACAGAGGACCCCGTACCTTTCTGATGTTATCCATATGAAGTACTGTGCCATAATACACCATACCAATATCAAAAACACGCTGATTAGGCAAAACCACACTGCCATGGGAACCGGATGTTCTGTAGCAGCCGTCTCGTTTAAAATGGGCCCCCTAGTATCGTGTCTGGGCTTTTGCTTTCATCAAAATCAGATTTAACTGCCTATGAAATAAACTGCATTTTTAAGTCACCTTTTCAAATTATTTACAATACACTGATTATCTTCAATCTAATGAACCTTTAATTCAATCTATCTGTATTGAAGTCAACATTGTAATGCTGCTCTATTTAGTGACGCTTGATCAGATCAGATGGTGCTTCTACCAGAGAAAAACTTTTTACGCGGCAGACTTAAACCCGGTTGTGAGGTTTTAATATGTAATCCAAAGGGGCTATAGTTATTTCTCCTCCTGTGCAGTAGTCCCTGGTAAGGGCAGGTTTGCCAGGAGTAATCATGGGTTTTCCCCACACTCATGCTGTGCAGTGAGGCAGTTAAGATAGTGTCATCAGGCTCTGTGTCCAATCACAGTGACACAGGGGTGGTGCTTATAGGAACTACTTACTGCATAGCATTTCCTGAATTTAGCCAGTTGTCTCTACGCTTGAGACTGGTCCACCCTAACTAGACTGCGCAGGGCTCTGCCAGTCCGGGCCCTCCCTCAGGGGAGTGGAAGGGGATCATGCCTCTTAGCTCACTAGGAGATAAGGGAAGAGCTAGGACAGCTTCTAGGGCCCTGACTAGGAGTGATTGTCCAGGGACTTCCTTCAGGTGACAACCTACCGACGTGCGGCTGAGTGACCTGGCTGCAAGATGGGCAGTCCGCCTGGTGGAGAAATAAAGTATATCCTTGAATCAGAATACTTCTTGCCTGAGCCTGGCATAATTCAGGAAGAAGTTAAAGAGAGAAGTTCTCCTGCAGAGATTCCTCCCTATCATTCTGGGGATCTGTTGGAGATGGAGGCACTGTACCAGTGAGTATTACTCAGATCCACCTCAAAAGCCTGTCCTGATATCCCCCATGCCATCGCGGGAGACTGAGGACCACTGTTGCCAGCACCACTTTAGACACCGTGAATAGTACACCTTTTCTCCTAGGGTACCCGACATGAAATTGGGGGGGGGGAGGGGAGGATTGGGGGGAGGGAAACAGTGTTACACTTCCTTACAGCTACTTTGAGAATAAAGGAAACCTTGTTTCTCATCCATTTGAATGGGATAGACTTGCAGAGACCCTGTAAGATCCGAGACAAGGAATATAACTGTGTGTGAACTGGGATTTTTGAATTACTGGAAAATGATCTGGCACCACTAAAATAACCAGTTTATTGTTCCTTGTAGCTGACAAAAATATGCGCTTTCCCCCTAAAGCAGAAGTTCCCAAATCCAGCCCTCAAGGACCACTATTACAGTGCAGGTTTTAAGTATACAAAATGATTGGACCACCTGTGCTAATGTGAGGATAGACTTAAAACCTGCACTTAGTGGTCCTTGAGGACTGGAGTTGGGAACTACTGCCCTAAAGGCATATTACTAACATGTTCTAGTGCTTCTGAAAGAAGCGGGACCCATCTCATGGTATCAAGTTGTCATTTTTCTCCCTTAACCAAAGTAACCATTGTTCACCAAGCCAAAGAAAAAAGGGCCATAGATTTATGACATCAAAGGTGTTTCCACAAAAATGGCTAATTGGAAGAAACCCATGACTTATTTTCTGGCAGCTATAATATTATTTGAAAAATGTTGTCTGACCACCATCTGAACCTGCAGCAAAAAAGCTGTATCAAGGTCCAGTGCATCAACATCAACTGAATGGAGATCCTCCAGAGGCAATGTTCTTAATAAAACTAGGTTAGCTTTCAGATGCATGTCTCAAGTGTGAGAATAGTCATAAATGAAAGACACTTTCTTTCAAAGAGGCAATCAAAGCAGGCATTTTTTTAACATCAGATTTAAACAGGGGGTCTCCAGAGCTGAACCCCATTCATTTAGGCTCCGGGGACCCCCTGCTTCTGGATATACTTGCCACCGTAGGGTTTGCCGCTAGCTGCTCCGTTTGGCCAACAGGGAACACGAGTTTCAAAGCTCCCCCACCCCGAGGGCCAATAGGAACCCGAGACGTCATTCCCAAGTGACGCAGGAGCTTTAAACTTTGCCAATATACCAGCACCCCCTTTGGAGGTCTTAATCTCAGGAAGCAGGGGGTCCCCGGAGCTGAAATTAATGGGGTTCAGCTCGAGACTCCCTGCTTCAAACCGGTTAAAAAAATAAATGTAAAAAGCACATAAATGGCTCCTTTAAGGAGTTTGCCACTTTATAACTTTATTACATTTTTGCAAGATAAAGGAAGTCTTCTCACTGCCGAAGAAGGAATTTGGACCATATGACTACCACCAAAAAGAAAAGTAAATACAATCTTCCAAGAGATGCTTCTAAGCTGCAGAATACTTTAAGAAATCATGACTAATTAATAGTTTAAACTTTTCCACTCAGGCTTGCTTAATCAAGGTGGAATAATTAATTTAATTTGAAGGCAATTCCTCACACGCCTCACATAAATCATTTTGTTTTGACCATTCTTGGATTTTGATGTTACAGATGTTTTAGAATGCTTCTCTTGAAACTTCTCCACAAGATATTACATACATGTAAAGTTCAGCGACAAACAAGATCACGATATTCAACAGAAGAATTGGTCAATGTCAAGATGGTCAGTGGTTCGTGAATGGAATCAGGTTTTGAATCCAGCTCTTTAAGAAAAGGTAAAAAACTAACATGACACATGGAACAGCCAAAGGAAAAAAAAAATGTAAGAACCGAAAACACATAACTATTCATCTATGTTTGGAACAGACACAAATGATCTGAGTGGTGAGCCAGCTTGGGTCTTTATCTGTACAGTACCTCTGGAGGTTTTTTTAAAAGATTTTTTATCATCTTTCTTTTGTCACATTTATAGTGAGACTAAACCCCAAAGCAGTTTGGGTCTTACACCACATGGTCTCGAGCAATAGAAAAGTTAGGAATCAGGAAGTTGCTCGTGTGGTGGCTATTCTGATGTAGCGTGGCTTTAAGAATACTGAAGCCTACTAGATCTAAACTTCTGGAGGGAAGAATGACAAAGCTCACTTTTTTTTTTATTAGTACAGCTGAACCCCGTTATAACGCGGCGCTCGGGTCCACATAATGAGACCGCATTATAACTTGGATAGCGATAGAGGAAATGGGAGCCTCACACCCCCTAGTGGCGCTTCTCAATGTTGACCAGATGGCAATAATGAAATCTGCTTAGTGAACAGCTGTCCACATTGTATAATCCAAATATCCAAACAACAATGTAACGGACCCCCCAATAGCCTCTTAAATGAGGTAAGTCTTGTATGGGGTAAGGACCTGGGTAAGTATTATACTCACTGTTGAAGTAGTGTGATGTATGGCTGATCCGGTGTGCTCCTGCTGATTGAGTAGCAAAGAATTCCAAGAAAAACGAAGCGGTGCAACTCCTACGCAGGTAGGAACACAGACCAGGGTATTGACACTCAAGTGTAAGCTTTATTGACAACCGACAGCCCCAAAAAACACTGACTCGTTTCGCACGGTACACCGTGCTTTCCTTAAGTGTGCTTTCCTGAAGTGTGATTGTGTCCCATTCCCTTGTTATGCATGTTCCTAATGTTTGGCCCTGCTGTGCTCTCCTCTAGAATATTTACTAGTGTGAAGGGTGTCCTTTGATGAGACTTTTGCGATATGCTCTCCCACTAAAGTTCTCATCTACTCAAGCATTAGGAGGACCATTGTTAGAGGGATTTTGTTTTCTTTGTGCAACAGTTTATTTTTTTTCTTTCTTCCCATAGGGATTCCTGGTCTTTCTCTTCCCGCCTAGCCCTCCCTACCAACACGTTTTCTGCATGAATGACATTCCTCAGGGCCACCAGCCCCATGGTTCTTGTAGAGGGATTGATTCCTGCCTCACTGATTAGTCCCCACTCACAGCTGCCCTGACTCAGTAAACTGCCTTCTAAGTACTCCTAACCTGTAGCCCAAACTACATTTCTTAAACTCATTAGTCTGTAGGGCACTGCCTACATTGCCTTCAGTTAGATAATACAACAACTCATGCTGATTCATCGCTAGCTTATTCAAGTGTGTGCGCGTGCTTGTCTCTGTTAGAAATAAAGCTTTGGGAAAAAAGTAAAAAATGCAGCTTAGCTTATTAACAACAGGAGCCACGCTCAGACCGCGTTATAAGCGGATCGCGCTATAACGGGGTTGAGCTGTATTGAGTATTGAATTGATTCATATCAATTCCCTAGACTGAGTAGATAACATGCGGTATACACTGTCTTCAATACAAAGCGACTGATTCACTTGTGCACTGACCAGGAGATATTATTTTGGTTTAACACCATATTCGCACATATATATTTCCTAGCACCTAAACGACAAAATCATTGTAAGGGTTACAATACGATTCTTAAACGGGCAAAAAAAAAAATTATCTGATTTTATTCACCAGCAGCTGTGTTCCAAATTTGGTATGTTGCTGTAGTGAAATGACTTGTTAGCGTAACTATCCTTTGTTCTCTCGCTTTGTTTTCCTGAGGGGGCGGGGGAGGGTGTAATTATAGCTAAATATCCTTTAGTAAATGACAAAAGAAAAAACATGGAGTTTAAGAATATATTTGTGCATTAAATTCAGTTCTCTCCTCTCCTCTCCCTCCCCCACTAATATCTAGCTGGAATACACAGATTGTTTAATTTAAAAAAATAATAATTAAGTTTATATATGTATTAGTATTTAAATAGATTAAAATCCCTGAAAAATAAATTACTCATTTCTTCCACTATCTTATCTGTTTTTATGTCATGTTAAATGTTGTGTCATGCTGTTTTTTTATGTTTGCAAAGCTGAATCAAATGTCAGTGATCTATTAAGCTAATTGGTGTATCCCCTTGACTGCCCTGATTGACAGACCAATCGGAGCCAAGCTAGGGATATATATACCAGGGCTCACTGCCATAACTTTATATCCCCTGAGGAAGTGTGGTTACCCACACGAAACGCGTAGGGCTGGTTTATTCTATTTTGGACACTTTTGCTGAGTACAAGCTGTTATATCGCTGAGCGCTTTTGTTGAGCGAAGTAGGGGCAAGGAGGTGCGGATCGCCATTTCCCTGAGGCTTCACTGGATTCACCAGTCCTGACGTCACACCCGGCGACGTCATTTCCGGTTTCGGCGCAACGGAGACGTCATTTCCGGTCCTCACCAGTAAGGAGCAACAGAGGGAATACACGGCATACTGAGAAACCTGCGACCCCCCCACACGTGGATTTCGGCTCACATTGACTTATGCAAATCTACATCTGCCGTCCTGTGAGTGTTATTCAGATTTTAACCCACCGGAGCGGCATATCAGCAACCTGTCCTACTTTTTATTTTCAGTTATAATAAATTAACTTTTATCACTAGCTTTGCTTTAATGTTGTCTGTCTAGTTGTGTCTGTCTGTCTTGTCCCCCTGTGTCAGCCAGCTTGTATTTTCATGTCTGTGTAATCTGTTTAGCTGTGTTGCACTAAATTCTCTCTTCTTTTATTTCATGTTCCACATCCCCTGCATGAATTCCTAACGGAGCACTCAAAGATTCAGTGACTGTAGCACATCTTGGAATTGGGACTATTTCTACTAGACTTCCATCCATTGTGGACTGATCAGGCGCCGGTATCTCTCTTTCATTTCTTCTCTACTCTGATTCTTTTTTTATGGACTAGTAGAAACATTAATAAACACAGGCAGAACAGGGATTTTTTTTTTTTGTTCAAGCTACATCTTATATGTAATTCAGTAATTTACAACTCAAAATTGTCTCCATTTTACATACAAAGTAATCTGCTGGAAATCACTACCGCATAATGCGAGGAAGCGTTTCATAAAACAGATGGTTTTGACGTCTAGTAAAAATGATCGTATATTATAAAGCCCAATATAAACAAACATGTTTAATAATGGCAGGGAAGATATGCAAACTTGTTCACATCTGCATTTCCTACTGTACGAGAACAAGATATTTAAAAATATAATTGAAAAAATTATTTCAAGTTATCCACATTTTAAAGCTGCAGTTCAAGCAATATTCTATGTGGTTTTTTTTTTAAATAAAAAAGTTCTGTACTATAAAAAAAATGCTACAAGTATTTTCTCAAACCACTCTGAAAGACATTTTTAATGTATCATCATGTAACAAGCATTTTTTATTTCTATAGCAACCATTTACAAAGTCACATCCCCATCCTCTTCCTCAACAGGTTCTGGCAGACCCCTTTTTGAGCCCTGCCCTCTCTCTAGCAGTGCACCAGTTGTATCTAATGACTGCCTAGTCACATTATCTTCCCCACAGACCTTTGCATCTTTGGTCATCTTCTCCTGCACTGTGAACCCCCCCCCCCGAGCCGAATCTTCGCCAATCGATCACGGGGGAACAGATCAATCGGCAATTTAGCTAATTACTTATTGTGTGGATTATATTGATGCCCATATTAAAAGGGGGATTTTTTTTTAAATAAATAACTGGCCGCTTGGACTGCTGCTTTAACATCTAATTTCTACTCATCGTTTTAAAATTGTTCTGAACCTATTGTTTTCTTTAGAACTTTCGTGAGCCTCAGCATTGCATCATGCATGGTTTTTTTTGTTTTGTTTTTTTGTATTTGGTTTTTAGTCATTTCTAGTTTCTATTTAAAGGAAATTTTGACTTAACAGGATTTAAACCGCAATTCAAATTTTAAAAAGGTTTGGCATGCAGCAGAGTTCAAATAATAAAAAATAAAAAGCATTGCAGTTGACAATTTACCTGAGATTACATAGACATACGGTATATAGCAAGCACAGCTCAAATAACACTAATTGTACACAACTACAGCAACTTGTCTGTATACAAACATGAGGCATCGTGGGATACGACAGCTTTTTAATGGGGATAGCAGAAAGAATGATTGACAGGGGCTGATTGTTTAATTACTTCAACTGTCTATTTGTTGACATTACTGGAGCAGATGAGATGCTGTGTTAAATAGACTTACACAACTAAGCTCTAGCTTGCTAGCTGAGCCTGTGTGTTCTGGTTTATATAGGATGGTTGGGGCAGAGAGAGAACCACAGTTTTAGAGGAATACTCTGACTAACTCAATGCTGAACTTGATGCAATAAAAACGGGAAAAGGATTTATAAAAAATAAAAAAATAAAAAAATAAAAATACACACCACTACGATTTACCAAAAGGTAACTGCTATGTATATATTTAGTACCTTTTCCCCTACATGCTAATGAGTGCATTCCTTGTGGAGGACCTTGCTGATCCTCTTTGAATCTTTGTGTCTATGTATACCTATAAAGAAGGTGACAACAATATGAACCCAAACATTGGGAACCAAGGCAGCCTGAAAAATATTCAAGACTTGGGTTTGCAATGGGCAAAGAACACTTTATTAAGCTGCTTTGTAATCAATCATGGGGGAGGGGTATGAAACAGATAAATGAACTAAATAGAATAGATGATGAAACCCCGATGGCATACATCCATGAGTTCTCAAAGAGTTAAGCTCAGTAATAGCCAAAATATTATATTATATATTGAAGGACTCAATTTCCACAGGCTCAGTACCACAAGATTAGCGTAAAGCAGATGTGGGCCTATATTTAAAAAGGGAGCTAGATCACAACCGGGCAATTACAGACCTGTAAGCCTAATATTCAGGAATACCTAATGGAAAACAAAATGATTAGTAATAGTCAGCATGGATTTATGAAGGATAGATCATGCCAAACTAACCTTATTTGTTTCTTTGTGGAAGTAGGAATTTAGACAAGGGTAATGCAATTGATGTGGTCTACTTAGATTTTGCAAAGGCTTTTCATACGGTTTCACACAAGGAGGTTGTTGTACAAAATAAAGAAAATTGGACTCAGTAATAATATATGCACCTGGATTGAAAATTGGTTAAAGAACAGACAACAGAGGGTTGTCATAAATGGAACTTTTTCAGGTTGGGCTAAAGTTGTGAGTGGAGTACCTCAGGGATTGGTACTGGGACCCTGCTTTTTAAACCTGTTTATTAATGACCTTGAGGTTGGGATCGAGAGCAAAGTCTCCATCTTTGCTGATGATACTAAATTGTGTAAGGTAATAGAATCAGAGCAGGATTTCTCTTCAGAAAGACTTGGAGATACTGGAAACGTGGGCAGGTAAATGGCAGATGAGGTTTAATACAGATCAATGTACGTTTATGCATTTGGGAAGCAAGAATAAAAAGGCGAATTACATAAAAGGGGATAAATTGGGGGAATCTTTGATGGAGAAGGATTTAGAAGTGCTTGTAGACAGCAGGCATAGCAATAGTGCCCAAAGTCATGCAGTAGCTGCAAAGCCAAACAAGATCTTATCTTGCATCAAACGGGCAATGGATGGAAGGGAAGTAAACATAATTATGCCCCTTTACAAAGCATTAGTAAGACCACACCTTGAATATGGAGTACAATTTTGGGCACCAATCCTAAGAAAAGACATTATAGAGCTAGAGAGAGTGCAGAGAAGAGCCACCAAATTAATAAAGGGGATGGACAATCTAACTTATGAGGAGAGGCTAGCTAAATTAGATTTATTCACATTAGAAAAGAGGCGTCCAAGAGGGGATATGATAACTATATACAAATATATTCAGGGACAATACAAGCTTTCAAAAAAAACTATTCATCCCAAGGGCAGCACTAAGGGCTGGGACCCGCTGCGCCCGGTGGCGCGGGCGGCCGCGTGAGCGCTACTCGCCATTGCCTTGTAGCCCCACGATCCAGTCCCAGTCCCTCCTCACTGCCAACTGCCTACGTACTGTGATGCGTCAGCCAGCAGGGGATACCAGAGAATTGTGTTCCCGTGCGGCGACGCGTCACATGGTACGCGAGTCAGCCAATGGGGAGGAGGTGAGGGAAGGAGCTAGATGGGAGGCGCCTTGGGCGGGGAGCAGGGAAGGAGCTGCAGGTTAAAGTGTGTGTGTATATGTATGTGTATACAGGCATACCCCGCATTAGCGTACGCAATGGGACCGGAGCATGTATGTAAAGCGAAAATGTACTTAAAGTGAAGCACTACCTTTTCCCACTTATTGATGCATGTACTGTACTGCAATTGTTATATACGTGCATAACTGATGTAAATAACCCATTTGTAACAGGCTCTATAGTCTCCCCGCTTGCGCACAGCTTCGGTACAGGTAGGGAGCCAGTATTGCTGTTCAGGACGTGATGACAAGCGCATGCGTGAGCTGCCGTTTGCCTATTGGGCGATATGTACTTACTCGCGAGTGTACTTAAAGTGAGTGTACTTAAAGCGGGGTATGCCTGTATGTATGTGTGTGTGTGTGTGTGTGTATGTATGTGTGTGTATGTATGTGTGTGTATGTATGTGTGTGTATGTATGTGTGTGTATGTATGTGTGTGCATGTGTGTATGTGTGTGTGTGGGGGGGTGGACGGCACCACGATCAGATCCCGCCCCCCTCCCACTCCCGCCCCCCTCCCACTCCGGCTCCCGGCTCCCTACAGACCGCATATCGCGGTCTGTGTCTGTCAGTGCCCCGCCTGTCTGCATTGCGGGCGCGCTGACTGAGGGAGCGGGGCCTTAGCCTAAGGACTCGGGCCATCCCTTAAGGTTGGAGGAAAGGAGATTTCGCCAGCAACAAAAGGAAAGGTTTCTTTACAGAAAGGGCAGTTAAAATGTGGAATTCATTACCCATGGAGACTGCGATGGCAGATACAATAGATTTGTTCAAAGAGAGGTTGGACATATTTTTCGGGAAAAAAAGTTATACCAAATAAGTAAACATGGGAAGAATGTTAATCCAGGGAATAATCCGATCGACAATTCTTGGAGTCAGGAAGGAATTTAATTTTCCCCTTATGTGATATCATTGAATGATAGGTCACTGGGATTTTTTTGTTTGCCTTCCTCTGGATCAATAAGCACGTATAGATATAGGATAAAGTATCTGTTGTCTAAATTCGGCATAGGTTGAACTTGATAGACGCATGTCTTTTTTCAACCTGATCTACTGTACTATGATTTTCTGTTTGTTCTAGTGATATCTGGAAAAGGATATACAGGCAGTCCTCGGTTATCTGACACAATGCGTTACTCAAAATGGCGTTGTAAAGCGAAACGTTGTAAAGCCAAACACGTTTTCCCATAGGAACACTGTTTAAATGAAAGGTTCCGTTCCTGAAGGCATTTTTAACACTAAAATACACCAAATATTTTACAGGCAATAACATATGCAGCACACACAAATTATATAGTGTATATACTGTATTATATATATATATATATATATATAATATAATAAATAATATATTATATAGTATAATATTATATAGTATAATATTATATATATACGCTCTTACGACGCTTTGCAACGTTGTTTAGGTGATTGTGTATATATATCCACACATACACAACGTTGCAAAGCATCGTAAGAGCGTTGGATAAGCCATTTTGGCATTGTAAAAATGAATATAGGTATGCATTGCATAGCGTTGGATAAGCCATTTGTTGTAAAGCGAAGCGTTGTAAAACGAGGACTGCCTGTAATATTTTTATATTTTGTCAGTTTCAGTACACCTGGCAGTTCTTTAGTTAAAAAAAAAAACAACAATTCTTAGATGTGCTGTCCCAAGTAGGATTAAACTAAACAGGTGGCACTGATATTTATTACGTGAAAACAGATGGTTCGGAGTAGGTTCTAAAAGGGCAGTCCAAGATAACAGATCGGAACAAAGATAATTTCCCTGTAACTTTGAAGATTGACTAGCAGTCTCATCACCAGCAGACATTACACAAAGTCTCTTAATGGGAGTCAAGGACGGACTGCTACATTAACCTATTACACATGGCATGTTCCTTAGCTCACTTCCTTTTCGGGAGTTCCCTTTTAATGTCCTTATTTCTCCATTGTCTTTTGCTTGACCAATTTCTGTTCAACCATGCTATGGGAATCTACAAATGTAATTTTTTCAATACTGGGGGTACAGCTTACATGCTGGTGGTGGATGCATTTACAGATTATAGTGAGCATGTTTAGCTTCCCTGCTTTTATTAATGTCCTGCTTCAATTTAAAATAATTTGCACAGATAATGGGCGATTTAACCCTCGAGCCTTGTGACGAATTTGCTAGATTATGCCACTTTTGTGCTCGTTTCCAGGGGAGACCCATAGAAGAGCAAAACGCAATCAGAAATGCAAGGACGACAAAGACTCATCCTCCTCCATTTCTGGATTAAATGACGCCTATCACATGATCGCTCGGAGCAGCTGTCATTTGACTGCAATTTCCCGGGGGGGGCCGTGGCACTTCGGTGTCACAGACCACATGGTAACCAAAGGGTTAAGATTAATGCATCCTTATAGTTTCTAGGAAAATAACAGAGTAAAAAGAGAGAGAGTAAAAAAAGTTTAGTCATGCTATTTAAAAAGGAGCAATTCATGCTCTCATGTATTACTGTTTTTAACATAGGATTGAAGCAGGGAGTCTCCGAAGCTGAACCTCATTAATTTCAGCTCCGGAGACCCGCTGCTTCTCGAGATACAGACCTCCAAAAGGGGGTGCCGGTTTCTCGGCAAAGTTAAAAGCGGATGACATCATGGGCTCCTATTGGGCCGCAGGAGCTTAGAGATTCCGCCATTACGTAAACTATGCCAGCCGAGCAGCTACTGGCACCACCTACGAATGCATCTCCGGAAGCAGGGCGTCCCCGGGGCGGAAATGAATGGTGTTCAGCTCTGGAGACCACCTGCTTCGATCCTATGTTAAAAAAAACTATAATTATTGCCAGGTTTGATTGCCTCTTTACCAGTATAGCAACCAAATATGAATGGGTAAAAAAAGTCTGATAATACTTAAAGCAGCCGTCAGCACTGATCACCTTTTTATCGTTTTCACTTCACATCTCTTCATGCCTATTCCAAAATGGTTTTTAGTTTTAAAACCTGATGCTTCATTCAGGAAAGCTAAAGATTTTTTTTTTTTTTTTTTAATCATGCTAAATCCACATTATTTATTTATAATGAGCAGGACATGCATGGGGGATACTAACATGATCAGTGTTAAAGCAGCAATATTACATTCCCCCTCTTTTTTCTTTTTATATGTAAAGCATGCACAATGTATAATTGTAGATTCTTACCTAAGCTGGCAATCGTTTCGTGCTCCTGTTATCAATCTGTAAACATCCTGATCGTGTGCCTAACGAAATGGCCGCCTTCTAAGTTTGTGCTATAGCTGATATGTAACATTATATTACCAAGTGTAACACATTATTGTTACATCTTTCAGAGTAATAGTCTGCCCTTTGGAATACAGCAACAGACCTGTTCGTGATACTTTGTTGCTAAAAGAACAGAACTCAAAAAAGGTGCGCCAGTGCCTGTTTCAAAAGACGAAGTGGATATGACTTAAATGGTTGCTGTAGCAACCAATGGATAATCAATACATTACAAAAACATTTATAAACGGCACTGAGTATAAATTAAAAAAAGTTAAAAAAAATTAAAAAATATATAAATAAACAGGCTTCAATACTACAGACTTTTTTTACATAGGATTTTTCATATTTTGCAGCTTTAAACAGATTTAGATTTCTAGGAGCATTGCTGCTTTATAGCTATGCATTATAAAAGTTATTAATAACTTACTGTTTCAGAGTAAATTAACGAAATACGTTGTAAACCAAGAAGGTGACCACCTATAGTGAGGATACTTCTTTCAATTATTGTTTGGCAAATGCTAGAATGACTGTACAAAACAAGATCCTATTATAATTATCATGGGAACAAAAATTGTCCAAACGTTTAAAGATCCGACACAAACGTGTTGCACGCAATCTTACACTTTCTAATTGAGTGCATGTATAACAAAATGTTGACTGTTTTTAAAAAAATGATACCTATTAAAACAAGGACAAAACACAATAATGGACCAATCAATTAACATTTTGTTTCCCTTCACAGACTAATCACAGCTTTACGATTCCAGTAATTTCTTCCTGAAGAAAAAAAAAAAAATAGAAAATATTTTCAGTTTACCGTAACTTTCATTTCCTGTACTCCACTAATGGCAGTAAGTACCAATTGGGATTAGCACCTCCCTCAGCCTAGAAAGGACAAAAAATTATTCTGCAGGGACATGGTATAAAAGCCCCTCCCTGTCGCTGCAGAGGCAGTCTTCAATTTCTCCCATAGCTATAAACATAACTAATCTACGTTAATTACAGGGAGGGTATGATGTACCCGCCATTAATGGAATACAGGAAAAGAAAATTACGGTCAACTGAATACATTTTCTATTTTCCTGTTCCCCACATGGCAGTGGGTACTAATTGGGATATACGAAAGCTCACCCAATGGGAGGGAAAACACAAGGACAAGAATACACCATTAGTTAACCGTTCAGTCACTACAATCGCTTGCAGAACTCTCCTGCATCAGCTTGCTTCAGCTGAGGCACATGTAGTATTTTCACTGCAGCTTTACAAATTTACCTTGGAGATGCTTGGGCTTTGAATGCCCATGAGGTAGAAAATGCCCTGGTCGAATGTGCCTTGATTCCCTACAGGATTAATTTGCCTTCAAGGTTAAAGGTAAGTTTGATACATGAAGTAATCCATCATGATATGGTTGCCCTTGAGGCTTGCTGCCCTCTTCTAGACCTTCCGATAAAAAATACTCCAATGCTTTTCTGTATTTCGAATTTGAGTACATTTACCTTCAAACACCTTACATTTAAACTATGTAGTCTGTCCTCATTAGCATTCGGGCAAAATTAGAAATTAATCTCTTGGAGAAATAAGGACAAGACTTTTGGAAGGAAACATGATACAGGTCTTGGGACTGCGTTGTCCTGCCTGAGAGAGCCTGCAAGTCTTCCACTCTTCTTGCAGATGTAATTGCTACAAACAATACTGTCTGCTACATTAATAATCTTAACGTCATTTGCTGCAAAGGTTCGAACCTGTAAAGATCTACTCGAGTGTCCAACAGTAGTGAAAGATCCCACGTTTAATTTGAGGTCTGGGGTGCCAGACAGCCTGTAGAAATCTCAGCACTAATGAGGCTAGATCTTTTCTTAATAAAGCGAACAAGGCTTTTTCTTAAACCGAGCATGTAGAAATGCCACCAGTGATAGAGGAAGGATTGAAACAGTCGATACTCCTATTCCTACCTCATTCCTGAAAACAGCGCCAGACACGATAGAGGCAGCTGATTATTTTCTTGCTTAGCAATGATATTGCACTTTTACTTTAAGACTTGCCGCTCAACCTCCATGCCGCTGGGGCCAATTTCTTTGGTTCTGGGTGCTGTACTGGTCCTTGTTTCAGAAGTTTGAGACAGTGGTAGTTTCCAAGGTAGATCTAGTGACATCTTCACTAGATGGGGAAAACCATACAATCCTTGAGCAAGAAGGTATTATTGCTACTACCTCGTCTCTTATTTTTCTTTGGGTCGTTACTGTTAGAGTTATCGGTAGGAAAATACTTCTTTGATCAAAGTTCTAAAACATCTACCTGGCTGGAAGAGATGGTGGGAGTACTTTGAGCAGAAATTTTCACCCTTGTTTTGATGTGTTGCCATAAGATCTATTTGGGGTTGTCATCACTGAAGTATGAGCTGTTGGAATACTTGCAAGTCCAGTTCCCATTCTCCCAGATGGATGACGGTTCGGCTTAAAACATCGGCCGTCGTATTGTGGGGTCTAGGACCTGCCCAAAAAAAATAGATGAAATAGCATTCTGCCCAAGAAAGAATTGATACTACCAGAGCTAGGAGCTTTGCTCTCCTGGGTTTCCCCTTGCCTCGCAACGTATTTTACGATCGTGCGGTTGTTGGATTCTATTCTTATGTTTATGCCTTGAACTTGTCTTGAAAGAACAGAGGTTCTTTTTTCTTTTTTAACTGCATGCAACTCATTTTTGCTGAGGTTACTGTAGAATTTTGGGGAAATTCCTTGCACCACTGAAGTCCCATCTGTGGTCGCCAACCAGACATGCTAGCATCTGAGGTGACAGTTAACCAGGTTTCTTCCTGGATAGAAAATGCTTTCTCTAGTTTCTGCCAATTCTCCCGCCATTTTAAATCTCGCTCTGTTGAGGGATAGACATACTCCTTGGTGTAAGTATCTTGGATCTTTGTTCCATTGATCCAGTCCACTCTAGAACACTTTGTGTTGAAGCGAATTTCCCCAGCAAGGTCATGCAGTCTTTTGCAGAGACCCGACTTGACCTTCTTAGCTTTGTGGCTTGTAATGCCAATTCCTCATTCTGCTGTTGGTTAGACCAGCAGTGGGCAAACTGGGGGGCGCGACCCCCGGGAGGGGGGTGCAAGACTGAGTGCGGGGGGCGCGGGGTTTACAGAGTGCCGGGGGAGCTGCAGGGCCTCTGTAAACCTAACTTAACTTGGCTCCGGCGGCTTCTCACAAGCGTCGCCATGGCAACGCAGTAGTGACGTCGGACCCGACGCCGGAGCGGGGACCGCCGGCAGGGGGGTACAGGGAAAAATAAGTTTGCGCCCCCCTGGTTTAGAGTCTCTGAAACCGACTCTGTTGAAGCTCTTGTACAAATTTCAGTTGTCCTTTATAGGTTGTACCCATATAGTAGCGAATTGAGGTACTCTTCCTCCAACCGCATACAGTAGGGCTCGCCTCTCCTAAAAAATCCTCCTTAATAGGGCCACGAAAAAGGCTACTTTGTCCCCCTCTCGATATTTGTTGTTGAGCCAAAGGTCTTCCTGGTTGCCAAGATGTTGCTTCTCTATAAGGCATTGTGCCTTGCTGAGGCATAAAGAATTTTCACTTTCACCTTTCCTGGTGGGTGGGGGGGAAAGAGACACTTTCCTCCTAAACAGAAATTCACCTTCACAGGGAAGAGAAAAAGTTGAACAGCGCTCTTCTTGCTGAGAGACGCACTACATACAGAGATACTTCTGATATATACTGTAGGTCGGTCACCCTTTTGATTTCTGAAAATGCCAATAGAATGGAGGTTTTCCTGGCGGCTTTCCAAAACTTCTTCCTGATTACCTAGCAACATTCTTATGGCTCTGAAAAATGAGGCTATGAGAACTTTGAAAATCCGCCATAATGTGAACCCTGGAGTGGCTACCAGCACCTACCTTCGGAAGAAGGGGGTCTCCGGATATGAAATTAATGGGGTTTTGCTCCGAAGACCCCTGCTTCGATCCTGTCTAAAAGAAAAAAAAAGGAACAAATGGATTGCCTGTAATATAAAAATAAATTTAACAAAAAAGGGCTTTATTTTATTCCAGCTTTGCTAAAATCAAAACTGGGTTTAGTCAGAATGACTCCTTACATTTCTGACTGGTGAACTGCTTCTTCGACACCAACGCATGACCCATTGCCACTTCCAGGTGAGACAGTACTGACATAACGAAGCATCTGATGCACTTGTGCAATTATATTGCATGATAGAGCACAGTATTTTACAGCTAAGCTTTCTCTCGTCTGGCTTTCTCTCGTCTGGCAACTGGCCATTTCCAGATATGGTAGCAATACAGACATCAAATTGTTGATCATTTTGTGCTTATATATCAATCACTGTTGAACATGTTATACTAAGATAAACAAAACTCAAGTTTTCAGTTCTTTGTGAACAGCAAAAACCTGTTCTTTCATCACTCCGTATCTCACATTTCAGCAACGAGAACAAAAAAAGTACACGTTTTAAGGTGATCCCAAAAAACACAATCCAGAGGCGGAGCATCAAACCCATTCACAGTGGAGCCTCTACACACAAATAACATCCCGATTCAAAGATGGCTGTGCCCGGAGAGAAAGTTCACCTATTTCAAACATTTTATTTGGAATAGCTCTTTGTGTAGCTCCAAAACGCATACAATCAATCAACACACTTCTATGTTACAATAGTACAGCTTACCTTCAAGTAAAACTGCACAGCGGATTTAATTTGAATGAACACACACACACACACACACACACACACACACACACATTATTTAAAGGAGCAATCCAAGCAATATCCTATGTGGGTTTTTTTGTTTTAAATAAATCAGTTCTGTAGTATTAGAAAATACTTACTACTGTACCTTTTTATATTTAAAATTCAACTCTTCATGCCATTTTTAATGAGTTTTAATGTACCATAAACTAGATCAGGGGTGCGCAAACTTTTTGCCCTGCGCCCCTGCCTGCTCTCCCCCACTGTTCGCGCCCCTACCCCCTTACCTTGTCTCAAATGTCAAATGATGCCCCTTTACCATGGTGACAAGTCACCTGAAGCCATCATAGTCAAGGTAAGAAAAGTAACCGCCACGCCCCACCCAAATAAAACTCTCACGCCCTCTAGCCACACACACACACGTTTGCAAACCCCTGTACTAGATCATATTTTCATTTCTACAGCAGCACAGCTCCACCGCACTGTAAGATCTTTGTAACACTTTTCTATTTGTGATAATTTGTTGCCAATATTCCCGGCAGTTTGAGCTGCAAATTGTAACAATAGATAATGTTACCTTAGTAATATATGAATACATTGTAGCTGCTGAGTTACACTGACTGAAAGATTGATTTGAACCTGAAAGGCAGTCATTTTGTGAACCCTGGGAAGCAGAATTTTGCTTATCGATGGGCAGGTAAGGTAATTAGTTTTCAATAAAGGTAAATCAAATGCTGCATATATGAAACCAAAACACAGTGTTTTTATATTCTTTAAGCTGCTTGAGGGGTGGGTTATGGAGTGGCTTGAGGGTGGGTTATGGAGTAATAATGATGTGAGTAACATTTACCCCTTGCTAGTAGAGACATCACAAATACATTGCAGGACAGTGGAAACAAACAGGGTGGATTGGACAAGAAGCTTCCTACAAAATCTGCACACCCAATATAAAAAAAATGTAAATAAATAAAAGTATGCTGTTGAAGACTCCACAAAACATAGCAAAAGTCCCAAATGGCAGAATTATGAGTTTGACCGATAACACTCATCATTACTCACAACCCACATCAAACACTTATCTAACTTCCTTTTAATACAATCTATGGACTCTGATCTTGTACTCCTCATATAGATAGTGCAGCTTACATTTCCGTAATTGCTCCATGGCACTATACTCCATGTGGAAATTCTCAGAACGAGTCTCTTGGACAATAGTGGACATTTGAGAAGTTCTCAAAACTGTTCCAGTGCACTTTAGCTTCATACTTAACAGCTATGGGGCTGCAATTAAGTGAGATAGAGATATACACACACACACGATGATCGACTGCAAACTGGATAAAAAAAAGTTACTGCACCAAATGTGTATTTGAAATGCAGACAAAAAAACGGGCGCTTACCTTAGGGTGTTAGTACAGGGTAGAGAATAAAGTAAAATACTTATCCCAAAACCAATTGATGTAGTCTTTCACAGTGGAATCTGTAACTTGCGATGAGTTCCTCTGCTCAACCCCAGAGAGGGGTATCCAAACCCTCAGGGTATAGGAGAACGAAAAGGAAAAAAAAAAAAGGGGGAGCAAAGGATTAGAGGAGATGGACCTATATTAGCAATTCTAAAATGACTTCATAGCATATCTAGCTGCTTAATAAAGGTGGGGTGACGAAATGACAGTCGATTGTAATCAAATACTCACACGGCCCTGTATGAGCACATATGTGTAGAGATATCTTGCTTCCGGTAGCCACTTCTATTCCCAAATGACTGATATTGTTCAGATGAAAAGGGGGGGGGGGGGGGTTAGAAAAAATAATCATAAGCTACTTACACGGCCATGTGTAAGCTCAATCCTGGGAGAGAATAATGTGGGGTTGTTTAATGGACCCGTCCGTGGTGTTTCCCGTAGCAACGTGTAATCAGCTGCTGGCGGGCAAAGTGATGGCTGGTGGTTCCCCTTCCCTCACGCGTTCCAATCCTCCCCCCTCCCCGATTCAGGAAACGGGGATGCGTGGGGGACAATGATAGCAGGGCGTCAGTGACAGTCTTCAATCAAAAATGAACATTTTATTAAACATAAGAACAGATAATAAACTCACAAAATACTGTTTAAAACACCCCGTGGCACTCCGATCAGCGTGGTTGCAGGTCGCCTTCCAGCTGCGCTGTCTTCCGCGTCCGGGTTCAGAAGTGATGGAAACTTCTGACGCGGCTGTGACTGCAGTCTGCTCCCACTTGCTACGGAGGCCTCCAACGTCCCAAAAAGATGTGTAGAATCAGAGCAACGCGTTTCGACGTTCTTGACGGCTTCCTCAGGCTCAAAATGTCACTTCTGAACCCGGACGCGGAAGACAGCGCAGCTGGAAGGCGACCTGCAACCACGCTGATCGGAGTGCCACGGGGTGTTTTAAACAGTATTATCTGTTCTTATGTTTAATAAAATGTTCATTTTTGATTGAAGACTGTCACTGACGCCCTGCTATCATTGTCCCCCACGCATCCCCGTTTCCTGAATCGGGGATGGGGGGAGGATTGGAACGCGTGAGGGAAGGGGAACCGCCAGCCATCACTTTGCCCGCCAGCAGCTGATTACACGTTGCTACGGGAAACACCACGGACGGGTCCATTAAACAACCCCACATTATTCTCTCCCAGGATTGAGCTTACACATGGCCGTGTAAGTAGCTTATGATTATTTTTTCTAACCCCCCCCCCTTTTCATCTGAACAATATCAGTCATTTGGGAATAGAAGTGGCTACCGGAAGCAAGATATCTCTACACATATGTGCTCATACAGGGCCGTGTGAGTATTTGATTACAATCGACTGTCATTTCGTCACCCCACCTTTATTAAGCAGCTAGATATGCTATCAAGTCATTTTAGAATTGCTAATATAGGTCCATCTCCTCTAATCCTTTGCTCCCCCTTTTTTTTTCCTTTTTTTTTTTTTTCCTTTTCGTTCACCAAATGTGTATTGAATGTCCTTATTTATATAGCGACAAAAGTGTACTCTGCGCTTCACAAAGAATACAGTACTGGGAAATAAAATATCTAATTGCTCAAAAATGACAAAAACGGGAAATAACATGGCTCTAAAAAGAAACATGTTCAAGTCCACTAATGGCAGCTGGCACTAAAGGGAAATCATATTCCTAATAAATAAGACTATTGGGCAAGTTCTAAATACTAGTCCTGGAGAAATGCAGATGTGTTGTAGGTTGTGATACCCGTTAGCTGACCAACACAAGAGTAAAAGTTCTTCACAGAACACTGCTTTTACACTTGAAAAGGCAACCTATGAGGTTTCGAAAGCTCTGTGTACTAGAATTTAATTTATGAAGAATGTTTTGGTACATAGGTTCTGCAGTTTTCCATAAGGGCAATAATAACAATCTACGCTTGTTAAAAAGTAAAGCTTTCATGGTATTCCTTTCAGTCTACCACCACATAATTGAACAAATTTGCTAAAACGCAAACTACCCATTTCCAATCTGACTGAATTTAAAAGGAACATTATAAAACTCAATTAAGGAGGGCTTTACAAAAATGCTACACTGTGTACATGTTTTCAAAAGTTTCATGTGCAAAACAAGTATTTTTTCTTTCGACAACTGACTAATTCAGCGTTTCCCAAAATTGCCGGGTCGCAGTGAGGCTGGCCGCGCGGTGTCTCCCGTCCCCCCTGCTCAAGTTAAAAAACAATGGCAGGCGATTCCCCCCGCGGTCCGCCCGCTTGCGCAGGGCAAGCAGGGCCCGCTCCCTTCCTCCCCCCCGCTCCCAACGTGGGACGGAGGAGGAAGTACCAGCTCCTCTGCAGCCCGCACGTTACATGGGGGAGGGTGGAAGTACAAGCTCCTACTGCGGCCCGCTTCCCCCCACGGCCAGCTTCCCGAGCTCACCTCCCGTGGCACCCCATCCTGACCCCACCTCCCGTGCCCCCAAGCCCACCTCCCGTCCCGGGCAGCAGGGGATATCGGGGGCAGCAGGGGAAAGCGTCCGGCGGCAAGGTAAGTCACCCCACCCAGTCACTGCCTCCCACCCAAGTGTCCCTGGCCCCCTCCCACCCACCCAAGTGTCCCTGGCCCCCTCCCACCCACCCAAGTGTCCCTGGCCCCCTCCCAAATGGTGTCCCTGGCCCCCTCCCTCCCACCCACCCAAGTGTCCCTGGCCCCCTCCCTCCCACCCACCCACACAAGTGTCCCTGGCCCCCTCCCTCCCACCCACGTGTCCCTGGCCCCCACCCACCCAAGTGTCCCTGGCCCCCTCCCACCCACCCAAGTGTCCCTGGCCCCCTCCCACCCACCCAAGTGTCCCTGGCCCCCAAAGTGTCCCTGGCCCCCTCCCTCGAACCCACCCAAGTGTCCCTGGCCCCCTTCCTCCCACCCACGTGTCCCTGGCCCCCCCTCCAGTCACTCACATCCGTCGTTGCCTGTAATTCACTGTTTGTGTCTGTGTGCGTATAGGGGAGAGCGAGTGTGTGTGTGTATCAGTGTCTGTGTGTGTGTGTGTATCTGTGTGTATCTGTATCAGTGTGTGTGTCTGTGTATGAATCAGTGTCTGTGTGTATCAGTATCAGTGTAAGTGTGTGTGTATCAGTGTCTGTGTGTGTGTATCAGTGTTTGTGTGTGTGTGTGTGTGTGTGTGTGTGTAGCAGTGTCTCTGTGTGTGTAGCAGTGTCTCTGTGTGTGTAGCAGTGTCTCTGTGTGTGTAGCAGTGTCTCTGTGTGTGTATCAGTGTGTGTGTGTATCACTGTGTGTGTAGCAGTGTCTGTGTGGCTGCGTGTGTGTCAGTGGCTGTGTGTGTGTGTATCAGTGGCTCTGTGTGTGTATCAGTGTGTGTGTCAGTGGCTGCGTGTGTCAGTGGCTGTGTGTGTTAGTGGCTGTGTGTGTATCAGTGGCTGTGTGTGTGTGTGTGTGTGTGTGTGTGTGTGTGTGTGTGTGTGTGTGTGTGTGTGTGTGTGTGTGTGTGTGTGTGTATATCAGTGGCTGTGTGTGTGTGTGTGTCTGTGCAGGCCCTATAGGCGATAAAAATTTTAGTGGGTCACGAAAAAGAAGTTAAAAAATAACCGGGTCACGGGAAAAAAAAGTTTGGGAAACCCTGGACTAATTAATTTAAAAAAAAAAAAAAGTTTTTAAGACACTGAATACCAAATTTGTCATATCAAGATACCTTCCTTATACAGCAAGTTTCCTGTCAAAAAGAGCATTTAAAATCGCCTATTCTTCAGTACTCAAAAAACGTAGTTAATGACTTTTACCTCTAACACGACTATATCAATCCACCCTCCCTCCTCCCAGACAACTGAAGGTGTAGAAGGACAACCTTCAACCAGCAGACTTGTGCCCTACCTCCAGCCATGGGCTGTGCACAGACATGGAAGGAGACTACAGAAATAAGACAAGTTTCTTACAAAAAAAAAAAAACACAGACAAAAAAACATGTTGCAGGCTATCAATGATCATATACGGCAAGTATGGGTTAAGGGTTGAACTGTAACCACTTAGCAATTCCTAGCAGCACCTGCTCACTTTAAAAAAAAAAATTAAAAAGGGAACACAAACACGTTATGTGGACACCTGTCATTGCACATCATATTTGCAGTGTTCTATTTACTATACTTGGTAAAATTCTCACTGATAAGTTAATATTGATAGTAACATCCTAAAAACATGAACATAAAAATGGCAATTGAACAATTTGGGTTTTCATATACTTGCTCAAAATTTCTAACTATAAAAGGGAATTTAAGATTTCTCCCAGGAAAGATGCAGGCTTCTTTTTAGATATGGAGAGACAAGGGGATTAGAACTCTGGGCTAGTTAGTAGCTGTGAACAATGGTAGGTTCTTGACGTTCCAAGAACTGAGAGAACAAAGTGGACTGCCTCGAACACATCACTTCCCTTATATACAAGTAATGCATTATTGCAAGAGTATGGAAAGCTGTAACTCAGTTCTAATGGGAATAGATGTTTTTGATGCATTTTTTAAGGATGCTAATAATACCAAATATTATATCTCAGATTTATATGATTGATTAGGGACAAGGACTATGGGAAGGATCTAAGAAAAATGTTCACTAGATGGGAAAAAAATTTCCCAGGAGTTGATCTGTTACTCAAAAGGGTTAACTCAGGTTAGGAAAATTATAATTTGAGGAATGGAGAGAGATGCAATATAAGATACTGCATATGGGCTATTATGCTTTTGATATCAATTATAAGGAGATGGAGAAATCTAAAAATAAGTGCCTCAAGTGCTCACAGGAAAGAGCAGATTTAAAACACTGTGTGGGATTGTCTAATTATTTCTGATTTTTGGGATAAAGTTCTGAAGTACATACAAGAAGTTATTGGGGTAACTACAATAAAAGAGTCCTTAGCCTTGCTGCTGGAAATATGGAAAGTTGGAAACATGTTAATGTAAGGAACAATCTCCCAAGGATAGCAGAGATTGTATTGCTTGCAGCAAGGAATACAGTGATGGTGAAATGGATAACACCTGAACCCCCCACTTGAGATATTTTAAACGATTATCTGAATAAATTGATGATGATTGACAAATTAGAAGTGGAGACAAAGAATTAAGAACCGAGAATTATTTTTTAAAATGGGAAGTTTGATACTATGTCGCAACAAGATAGGGATTCAATCATACAGAAATTTGAGCATACCTCTTGGGGTCTCCTCAGACAATGCGATGTGTCACAGATAATTTCGCACTTGAGGAATTATGATAGTACATTGTTGATGGAGGGAGATCTTAAATGGGAATTTTATGCCAGATTCTGTTAGGAGGCTGTGGGGTGATAGCTTTGATGTTAATCTTTGAAAATGCCATTATCTGTTTTTTCTTTTTATTAGTGTTAATGTATTGAATGTTGAAGTTATATTTATGATGAGCAATACTAAAAACAAGTTGTGTAAAAGTATGTTTTTCTGTGTTTCTTGTATTTTGTTTTTAAATTGTTATTTTTCCCTGTATTGTAATATTGTTGTTAAATGTTTGTTTACCCAATAAAAAAATCTATTTAAAAAAATGGCAATTGGTAATATTTGAAGTTATAAAACAGTAAATTGTTTCACTACTGTATTATTTGTACATAAGTGTAAACATAGTACACAGGTTTATGACTTGTTAAATAATTGGAAGAGTCGTTGAAACTTCTGTACCACCATAATTCAATCAATAATTTTTTACCAAGTAAAATATAAACTTTCATTTGACTGTATCTGTCTAAACGTGCAGCTTTGAACTCTACTAGCAAATAGTTACTAGAAATGTGCCATTTGATTTATTTTAAAAACGTACTCAAGTGTCCTCTTTTTAGAAATGCCATTGTTCTAACAACCTTCTCAATAAAACACAATTTTCAAGTTATAAGGCGGCATTCAATTCACCAGATTGTACTAAATCTCCCACATTGCAAAACTTCCAAAATACTGTTACTGGTCTCTGACCATAGCCCTGTCACTCTTACATTTATAATAAAATCACATAGGAGAGAGTATGTAGGATAAACACAGTAATATTTGGAGTCAAAGACAATATATGCCATGATGATGAAATTATGATGAAATGCTGTACAGTGGGGATAAAAGTGTATATCCCCATATGACTACTAGAAAACTTGTTGTCATAGGACACTGTTATATGGCAGAACTTTTCATTTTACAATAACTAATTACATTGGCATTGTTCTACAGCCCAAGATTGTAGTTTTTTTCCCATTGTGCGGCAGTTTCAGTCTGTTGCTCATTATATTTATGACGTCTTAAGATTGTATTGATTTCCAGCTATCCTGAAACCACAACAAAATATTTGTGTTTTTGTATGCTTAGATTACATTTCTAAATGGGTCAAGCATACATAGATGTTAAACTGTATTTTATTCTACACCACTATTCTGAAACTCATTGACACATGGGACAGAGTAGTAACTTTTCACCAAATATGTAAGTATGTATAGTAATATGGATATCCAGCCATAACAAGGATGTACAAGAATAGCTGTATTAAAGCTATAATGCAGAGTTAGACCCATTATTTATAGATTGATTTTGTGGGGATGTAAGGAAACCCTATTTATTCCCCTAGCACCTATCTAGAATTCTTTAAATATATATTGGTGCTGTCTGTCATTTTTTGTATATACATGTACAGGCATATTCTCAACATGCTTCTTGTAAGCACTGAAGTTTACTTTTAGTTGTTAAACACACACACACAGTCTGTCTAATGCCAATATTAGAATAGCCATATGCTTAAATTGTAATAATTTGTACCAGCCCTCCATACCCAATGTAAATTACAATAAAATGTCAATCATACTGGAGTCATCATTAGACGCAGTATACTAAATACATGTACATTTCTTATTTTCATAATTTTTTTTAAAAAGTACCTATCAATTTGTATTCATAGCAGAACACAATGTAGACCAAATAGAGACAATACGTTATTTAACTAAATCTTTTATAGTACCACTACTTTTCAATAGCACTTTATCCAATGATAAGCAACACATTATAGTACCCAATGCCTAAGTTACAAAATAAGTCTTAACTACTACAAACATTGGTCAAATGTGTCTTCTAAAACAGCTGTAAATACACATGACATTCAAAAGGTTACATTTAATGTCATGTTATCATGCAGTCACTAATGGGAACATCCCTAAATTGCCCCCTACATGTCCAACTGGATGAACTTATCACATAATTGTAACAAAAGTATAAAATCAAATTCACAGATTTCAATTACTGGAAATAACTACAAAGTGACAAGCGCCGTATCATCACCTAGTCTGCAAAATAAGTAAATACAATTATGCAGTCTTCATCAATATACCCAGCTTTCAATGCCACACCAAAATACTGCTAACAACCAACATCAACAACCAGGGGGGGCTGTGTAGTGCCATGCAACCACAAACGTGACAGCTGCCAGATCAATGTTGTCATTTATTAAAAGTATCCAGATCCAGGGAGGGGAGAGACCATCCCTACCAGCTGAATTCCCTGCAATTTGTCGATACCCAGTTTCCAACAGAGGAGAGGGGACTACAAATAACAACAATGGGGGATCCCCCCATCCATAAATACACACACGTGAGAGACGCAGACAAGCAATCACAGACCCGACTGTCTGCCAGCGCTAACACTATACAACTATATTAAGGGAGATACATAAAAGTGCTTATTATAAGTTAGCCTTATAGGAAGGTCAGGGTGCAGGAAGCGCAGGCCCAGGCATGTGTCTCCCCTTCCCGGCGAACAGCTCTGCGCAAATCCGGGGCCGCCATGTTTGTTTTGTAACGTTGGACAGAAGCTGATGTGATGGGGGGGGACAACCCATGTCACACGGAGGGGAGCCCGGGCTGTACCGGGGGAGGGTGAGGGGGGAGACATGTCACACGGAGAGAGGGGAGCCCGGGCTGTACCGAGGGGAGAGGGACATGTAACACGGAGGGGAGTCCGGGCTGTACCGGGGGGCGGGGAGAGGGACATGTCACATGGAGGGGAGTCCGGGCTGTACGGGGGGGGGGGGGGAGAGGGACATGTCACACGGAGGGGAGCCCGGGCTGTACGGGGGGGGGAGGGGGGAGACGTCACACGGAGAGAGGGGAGCCCGGGGGTATGGGGGGGGGGGGGAGACATGTCACACGGAGAGAGGGGAGCCCGGGGGCATGGGGGGGGAGACATGTCAGACGGAGAGAGGGGAGCCCGGGGGTATGGGGGGGGAGACACATGTCACACGGAGAGGGGAGCCCGGGGGTATGGGGGGGGAAGAGACATGTCACATGGAGAGGGGAGCCCGGGGGTATGGGGGGGGGAGACATGTCACACGGAGAGGGGAGCCCGGGGGTATGGGGGGGAGACATGTCACACGGAGAGAGGGGAGCCCGGGGGTATGAGGGGGGAGACATGTCACACGGAGAGGGGAGCCCGGGGGTATGGGGGGGGACATGTCACACGGAGAGGGGAGCCCGGGGGTATGGGGGGGGAGACATGTCACACGGAGAGAGGGGAGCCAGGAGGGGGGGCGGGGGTGACACGAAGGGGAAGACGGCGTCAGACAGAGACTTAACAGACTCACATTTAACCGCCCGCTCGGTGCTGGAGTGTTTACCGTCCTTGGTGGACATGCTTCGTGTAACGGGCTGCTCTGGACGCGGCGAGGAAAGACGGCGGCTGGACCGGGCAGCGGAGACACCGTGGCTGGCCTCTCGGTTATTCCGCGGCGGCCTCCTCCTGCGCGGCTCTGGGGTAGGGGGAGGGAGGGGTTTGGGGAAGGGAGGGGGACGCGGGGAGAGCTAGAGGGGGACGGTAACGGCTGTGAGTAACATGGCGGCAGCGGCGCAGACACTCTGCAGCACACACAGGCTCCAATGCTGAGCCACAGAGCGCGGGGGAAGGGGGCTGTCCCGTAGCAGCGACCATGATGCACCGCGCCCGCCTCCCTCTCCCACACATACACAGGGGGCGGCTCCCGGTGGTGGAGGTGGTGATGAAGTGTCAGTGGGTGTGTGTGGGGGGAGCAGGTGGTGGCTGTTGCTTACAACTGTAAAGATGCAGTCCCATCTGTGGGCTGTCAGGACTGGGCTGCAGTCCCATGTCAAAACTCAAACAGAAGACAGAGCTCTGTCTTCTGTTTATGTCTTGTAATTGAGAGAACATAGGAGTCTCTTTTCTTACACACCAGCTCCCATCAAAGTAATAGATAACTGCACTATGACTGGGTTTCTGTCCAGCAAGTGGGATACCGATTTGTGGAAGGATGAAGCTAAAAATGTGTTCTCTACTGAACATGTTTATGTGAACACTATTGATGCAGACAATATATAAGATTATGTCAAAGACCTATCCAAACTGTTAAAATCTTAGATTCAGATGTGGTGGTAAGTAACCAGTCTTCAAACATATGAAATTAAAAATATGATACCAAGAGGACTGAGAATTAACTTGGCCCCTGCCTATCACATAATAGACACTGAGTTTATTTTTTTTTAAAAATGGGAAAAGGAACTTTCAGATTGCTCTAATGAACTTATCAACTTGTTAATAGTCACAAAAAAACAGTTAGCAACAGTTGATAGTGACCTTGCAATACAGCTCAAAAAAATTGAGCAGTTAAAACCCCATACACAATTTGTGGAATTGGAGTCTATGCTACATAAAGACATACTAAAATTTAAGAACGAAATCAAGGATAGCAAACATCGTAAATTCCAAAGGGATAGTCAAGATTATAGCCAGGATAAGGTCTATAGCTATAAACAGTTTCGCAGAACTAGACCCAAAACCATAAATTATTCTTCATCAGAAGTAGAAAACTCAGAGTCTGATTCAGGTGGTTGTGATCAAACCAGACTAGGGACAGCACAATACCTGCTTAATACTAGACTCATGGAAGGACAAACAAACATATAGAACAAAGACAAAAAAGACAAGTCGCTTGAGGAGGACTTTTTCTAAGTATAGTCTTTTTGCTATGTGCGCGGTCATGAGATTTCCCTCGCGTCGGGTGCTCGTCTTATTGTAGGCAGACTGTATGGCAGTATTTGCAGAGCGTTTAAAAACAGCCCTTTGAGTTTTCTGCTCGTGAAGCTGTCTCTCTGCCCCTTTTCCACTCAATGGGGTTGCTAGTTCAGCCTCTTTGGGATTAAGTTGTAATTCCACCCCCACTTCCAGAGAATGTCCCATCTTTTCAGCTTCATCAGCTAAGGATTCCTCTGGTTTTGCTTCAGCACGTGTACCTTCTTTTATTGCCTGTTGGGTGGCTGAAGGTTTTGCTAGTTAGTGCTTGTTTAGGTGGTTCACATTTTGCAACCTTGTCTTTCAGACGAGCGGTATTCCCAGCTCTCACTGTACCCTTGTCTTCATGGGTTTTTGTGGCTGTGGGATACTGACGCTTAGTCAGGGTCAATACTTGTCCTTGTAGAACTTTCATCTCATCAGCGAGAGATCCCTGTTTTTTGAGTGCGTCTTGCAAGTCTCTTCTCAGGGAATTTATCTGCAAGTTTTGCTTTCTCTGAGCTTGCTTCCACATTTTTATTGCATTGTGAAGCACTATGAACTTCTTTGCTTGGGCCACAGTTACTTGTTTCAGTTTCTGGACCTTCTTGTGCTCTCTTTTGTGCCGCGTCACCTGGGTTCTAAGCTTGGCCTTTAGCGTTGCCTTGGTGACGCTCAGGGTAGCCTTCAGTTTCTCATGCTGCTTTGCGGGGACATACTGGGTAATCAGTCGTTCCTGCAGCACTTGAATTTCTTTAACAGCCTGCAGATTGTCTTCCTGCAGAGTTCGCTGCTTCTCCTCGGCCTTCTCGAGGTGCGTACACAGACCTTGCAGTTGGTTCTGCAGTTGGTGCTCTGCTTCAAACTTCTCACCTTCCAAAAGTCTATTTATTTCTTTAAGCTCGTGCAGCTTTTCATTTTTTTCCTTGACGTCGTTTGTCAAATTAAAATTTTCTTCTTTGAGTTTTAAGTTTTCTCGTTGTAATCTTAAATTTTCTCCTTTTTCAGTCTCTGTACTATTCAGGGCCTCCTTGCAGTCCTCCTTCCATTTACGCACATCTGCTTTGAGAATGACAGTCTCCTGGCGTGAGACTTCCTTCTCTTGGTTGAGGGTCTGAAGCTCTTTCTGGGAGACTTGGAGATCTGTATTAAGATTGACAATCGTTTCTTTAGAAATGTCCAGCTCCTCAGTGAGACTGTGTAGTTCCTTTCTGGAAACTTCCAGGTATGTGCGGCAGCTGTTGGTCTCATGATGTGAGGCATCCAGTGCTCTGCGGAGTGTCTGAACCTGTTTCTGAGATACGTCCACCTCTGTCTGGACACTGTTGACCTCCTGTTGTGAGGCATTCAGCTCTATGCGAAGAGTGTGAACCTCTTGCTGGAAGACTGTCATCTGCTTCAGTGCCTCCTCATACTTCCACTTTAGCGTAGCCATCATTTTATCAGATTGGCTCTGCTTTTCATCCATGGCGGAAATTATAGCATTTGCAGTATCTAGCTCAGTCTTGAGATCGTCCAATTCTGTCCTGGCTGCAGAGTACATTGCGAGCACCGTCTTCTGTAACTCAGTATTATCTCAGTATTATCTTTCAGTAGCTCCGCGTAATCATCTTTCTTTTGTTTCAATTGTTCACGGAGTATATCACAGTCACGCCTGCCTTTTTCAGGGCATCCTCAGGGCTGGTCAAGGGATCGACACTCACTGGTTCCAGCTCTGCTTCCCTGGGATGGTTGGTTGAGGGTTCCTCACTGTTGGGACCGGACAGACACGTCTTTGGGGTACACGACTTCTGCCTTGGGCCCTCTGGATATTCGGTTATCCGTGGGACGAGTTCTCCATTTTCTCTAGGCTGCAGGGCATCTTGGTCCCCCTTTTTCTCCACAGGGTCTGCGGACGTGTCTGTTCCTTCCACGGTAAGTGAAGAACCGCTTTTCTTTTTCTGCCTTTTTGTTTTGGATGACTCCGTCCCATCAGGAATACTGGGGTCTCCTTCTTTATTTAATACTTCAATAGCTTCATTATATACGCCAGGCTTTTCTTGCAGTTGCTTTAGCTGACAGAAATATTGGGTGATCTGCTGCTCCCGCTCTCTCTTGTCGACCATATTCGTCATCATAGAGAGTGGTCTTTTCTGTTCGTGCCGAGTTCAGGCACCCCCACCATTCTTGGGGTGTTTTGTGGGTGTGACTCGGTTCGGGTTCCCCGTAAGAGATGTCTTCCTCCTTATTGGACTGGAAGGGCCACTCTTCCGTGGGGTAGGGTTCATTACAGGAACGCTGCATCTTGTCCTCCATTTTGGGGCTCTCAGGTGTAGTTTTCTTCCTGACCTCAGGAGGCGCTATTGCAGCTGTTGCCACTGTATTTGCTAGAATCCCCAACTGTGGTAGTCCTACAGGTGGGCATATTTTGCTTGTAGAGGTCGTAGCTCTCACAGGCATCTCTGTAGACTTTTTCTTTCTTGGATAAGTTTTACAATATCAGCAGTACTGTGCATGCATTTTCTCTCATCAGGTATACAGGATGTGCAGTTGCTAGGTAAAACGTCTATTTGCTTTACACCATTTACTTGCTAGGTGTAATCTCATTAGGTATGCTGGTTGTGTAGTTGCTAGGTAAAAACTTATGTTTGCTTTACACCATTTACTTGCTAGGTGCAATCTCTCTGCTTCAGCCAAATAATGTGATTTTCTGCTTGAGTTCAGTCTCAACTTTGGGTATTATGACATTCACTCTTCACACTTTGGGATACCTTTTACACAGTTCAGCAATTCCTTTTTTCTAGTAGGCAATTTTACCCTCAGCACATGTTTACTGAAAATTCCCCTGCTTCAGCACAGTTTTGCATCAATTTTCACATTTTTCTGCATATACTCCATTCACAACTGGTAGTCCTATGCGGTGTGGCAGCCTTTACTTGCAGAATCAGTACCGTTCATGGGTCACCATCTGTATTCACTGCTTCAGCTAACCATTTGAAAACAACAAACGCCTATCCCTTTCAAGGGCTAACTCACTTCTTGAACCCTGACTATGGCTGGAAGGCAAAACCCCCTATTTCAATGACCATATTACACTTTATTATTGTGATAGGCAAATAAGGTTTACCTGCTTCAGTAGTCTCTCTCTCTCCTCTTGGGATTGGGGAAAGGAGTCCATCTGTGGTTTTTTAAGTTTCAGTGCATTATTATAAGCATGTCTCCCAGCCCCAAACATATAGCATGAAATGAACAGATATAAAAAAAAGTCTTATAAATGAAAGTCTTATCTGTTCCTTGTGGTTTGGAGGGAAAATATTCTCTGTTCCTGGTTGCTACCTTTTCTTCAGGATTTGTCAGCATTCAGGTTTAGAAGTTTCCTCTGTGTCTTGCAAGCAGCCTCTTCTGGTACAGTAGACTCAAGACGTCTGTCCCCATGTCAGTCTCACAAGTTGTGAGAGTAAGGGACAATCTCTGCTTTGTCTCCAAGTTCAGCTCAGGTGTGAGCTAAGGAGTCTCCCTTCCTGTCTCAAAAGACAGGCTTTTCTAAGCAATCTAATCAGGCAGGTGGTGTTTGTTAATTTACTACCAGCAGTTAACCACCACACTGCTGGATTAGAGGCACATTACCTGAACAGGGATAACTCCCCTGTTACAGGCCCTTTCACAGATTTAAGACCAAGAAGTAAATTTACGCCGATGATGAATGTATGCCCTCAAGTGGACGTATTCACAGAACTAGGGTCAAAAGATCTAGAAAAGTTGAAACTGTGTTATCCCAGAAAAAGTAACATCACCAAAGGTGAAAAATTGGCTTTAAAAGAATTTATGGACAATTATGAAATAACGATAAAGCCTTCAGACAAAGGAGGCAATATCGTCATCCTTAATACTACTGATTATGTAAAAGAAAATAAACGTATTCTGAAGGATAAACAGACATACCATCTTCTAGACAGTATATTGCATACAAATGGGCTGCGAGCCTGTGATTATTTTCTATCTACCCGACACTGTGGGTTTGTAGCACACAACAGATTTGTAATGAGCCTATTACGGTTCGTGCTAACGCACAATTACTTTCTGTTCGATGGCCTTTTCTACTACCAGTCCCAGGGCACAGTTATGGGGACATCCTGTGCCCCAACCTATGCTAATTTGTACCCGGGCTGGTGGGAGGCAATGACTGTGTTTAATGATGAGAACGTCAAGTATACTGAGCGCATAGATCTATGGCTCAGATTTATTGACGACATTCTCTTGATTTGGAGTGGCCCGAAAGATCTGCTATTGGATTTCATTGTGAAATTAAACAAAAACACCCTCAATCTACGACTGACTTCAGAACACAGCAAATCAACTGTAACTTTTCTAGATCTCATCATAACTAAAGATCTATCAAATGAGATTCAAACATCAGTGTTCAGAAAGCCCACTTCTACCAACAACCTGTTGTTATCAATGAGCCAACATCCAGACTCATTAATAAGAGGGATACCGACAGGTCAATATCTTCGTCTTAGACAAAACTATTCTACAATACAAGAATTCAAAAAACAATCTAAGGATTTAGAGGAAAGGTTCCTTGACAGAGGTTATCCTCTGAGAAACCTTCAGGGGGGCATACAACAGGGCACTGATGAGTGAAAGGGATACTCTACTATCTCCCAACATAAGAGCAGGTGACAACCAGATTAGGTGCATAGGAACCTACAGTCATAGATGGCAGGAAATCAAAAAAATATTTGCCAAATATTGGCACATTCTTAAATCTGACAGTGACTTGGCCCTTGTGCTAAAAGATACTCCAAGTATCACGAGTAGAAGGTCCAAAAACCTTAGAGATGACCTTTTACATAGTCACCATCAAAAAAGTACATCCAAAACATGGCTATCATCACCAACTTAAAGAATGCTTTCCATGCAGATGTTGTAAGGCGTGCCAATACATGCAGACCACTAAAACATGTAACAATGCAGATAAATCAAAACCATTTGAGATAAGACACTTTATTAATTGTAAAACCCTCAATGTCATTTATCTCATCAGTTGTACGTGTGGCCTACAATATGTAGGCAAAACAATACGTGAATTGAGAAGACGGGTTTTGGAGCACGTAAATTCAATCATCAATAATGCAGATATATATATATATAATGTGTGTGTGTGTTAAGAAGAAACATCTAGTTGAATTCAGTAGGGGGGGAAAATGGAGAAGCACAGGGACACGCAATAGTGGGATAAAATGTACTAAAAAAGCAATAACAAGATAAAACAGTAATGCTCCTACAGGAATAAAGATCTTTAACACAATATCACCAGAATCTCAAAGGCTCCGACAATTATCCAAATCCCTCCACTAGATCACTCTTACAAGCCTATCTGCCGGCAATGTTGCAGATTAGCAGGGGGGATTGATCAAGTCCTCCTAACGGGAAAAAGGAAGGATGCCGCTGTTGGAACACGGAGGAAAGGTCAGTGATTCCCTCTCACGGATGAGTGGCTCTCTGTTTTAGACCAGCGATGCAAATGATCCGCCCCTATGAATTGAGTCGCCGTACCGGGAATACTTTAGCTAGGATAGAGCCAATAGCCACTCCGTCACAAGGTCGATTAAAATATGTTTAATCCAATGAAAGATGCCATGTGAATTCATGAAACTAAAAAGTCTCACATTGTCCTACGTGTTTCATAAAACAGACGTTAATATTCAGTACAAGAAAAACATAATGAATAAAGAAAATATTCTGGCTCATATTTATGTGTTGTGCCACAAGAACTTACCTTGCAGCCTGTTTGCCTGAATGGGCCGCTTAGTAAATAGGGATCTATATGTTTGGAAGAAAGGGGCCTATATGCCTGATCCATGTTTTAGTCCCCATTGGCACCTTCCTCAGGAGTATGACTGTTGTGCTTGTAATTTGTTTAGCTCCATTATTTAAAGATTGCCCCCCAAAATAGTGATGACTTAATCAGTAATTAAAATATTAAGGAATCCAGAAAGGTTTCAAGAAAGTAGTGGATACCCTTTGTATTTTAGGTTGAAGCTATTGGACTTCCATGTTCCTTTGTCAGTTATTTAAATGTGTTTTAAAAGGTTGATGTAAAATCAGACTGTATCTCCTGCTAATGCTCTGTGTCTAAGTATTTGCCTCATTTGATATGAATAATGCAGAGTTTCACTCTGACATCACTTTGTGGTTGTTATATCTGTTTCCTTGGTTCCATTCTGGTGCAAAAAATAGAACCGTGACTGTGCAGAGTCCTTTATAGCCATAAGACCAGCTGTCAGCCCTAGCCTAGCCATCCTCCCAAACCAAATACAAAACAGAGTGGATTGAGACCGACCAAAGCTTTATTAAATAAATAACACAGAAAAATAATCATCTTATAATTCCCAAGGCTAGCCACTGACCAACAGGCCTTGTGGGCACGTATAACCAAATATTCACCGTAACGTTAACACCAAACATCGGCTGTTTAGGGGCATTGTTACCAGTCCCGGGCTCGTGCTAACTAATTATCCACACAATCTCTTAAATTATTGCTGGCTGGGACCACCAGCATTTGTGACAACAACATTTCAAACTTAAAAAGTATTTGTCTATATATTTATTTGTTTATAAGAGGGGCGGGCAGGTGGGATGCTTGCTTGGCTTGTCAAAGTGGAGTGAAAAAATAATGACCGCTAACCCCCTTTTAACAGTCAAACCCCCACCCACTTACCTGTCAAACCTTAATCAATCAAAACTCGCCCTTTACCTTTACATTAACCCGGGGCTTCTCAACTCCAGGCCTCAACATCCCCCAACAGGTCAGGTTTTCAGGATATCCCTGCTTCAGCACAGGTGGCTCAGTCAAAAACTGAGCCGCTGATTGAGCCACCTCTGCTGAAGAAGGTATATCCTGAAAACCTGACCTGTTGGGGGATGTTGAGGACTGGAGTTGCGAACCCCTGCGTTAACCAATAATTATATACACCATTTTAAACAAAACAACATTAACCCTATACTGGCTAGAGGGAACTCATCCCTGTAGTCATTATTGTCCATTGGCTTCCTGATTTATCACAGAGAACTCATTGCTCACAGTGCTTGTTTTTTGCACATTGCACATTGCACATTTGCACACGATTTGCACCCCCAGGAATACTTTGGTACATGTTCTCACCATGTTACAAATACAAAAGTACGCCTTAACATTTTGGCATCAACATACTTCTTTAGATCTTGTAACCTGTAGGACAAACACACATTCCCAGCTAGCTCAAACTCCTACACCCACCACATCGTGAATATATATTTATGTCAAAAAAGAGTGCTACTGGGCATGGAAAATGTATACAACAAAAGACAGGGGTGCCCAATGCTACATCAAATTGACAAAACATATATGGTAATAGAACAGGACCTATTATGGTTCTTTCCCCTCATACAGAGGTAAAGGGAAGGGTTCACAGTGTAGTGTAGGACCTGCATTATTGGTTATACCTTGACGTTTGGTATGCAGGCTTATAACGCTTTGGCCAAAGGGTTTAACTAAATAACCAAGTAATTATTATTATTGAAGTATTTGAACTTTGTACTTATTACCATATATGTTTTGTCAATTTGATGTAGCATTGGGCACCCCTGTCTTTTGTTGTATAACCTGTAGGACAACTCAGAAGAGGCTTAGAGAAACGCAACAGAATATTAATGGAATAGATATCAACTACTCCAAGTCAAAAGTGTAATTATGATCCAGGCCAGTCTTTCTACAGATCTTACTTTATTATACGAAAGTTACTAAAACAGTAGCAAATGAGAATACCAAACCAGGACTGGATCATTATCACACTGTTGACCTGGAGTTGATTGCCAGGTATACAACAGTAAAGCAATCACAGAAGTTAGTTATGGAAGTTTAACTCCTTTTTGCTTTGCAGCTATTTGTGGTAAGACACCAATATTCCCTACTTAATGAGGGGAAAACAGTTTTCGTGAAAGTAACTTTTTCATCAGCCTTTTTTATGCATATTTCTATGCCTCTGAACAGTGGTGTGAAAAAGAAAGTACACCCTCTTTGAATTCTATGGTTTTACATATCAGGACATAATAACAGTCATCTGTTCCTTAGCAGGTCTTAAAATTAGGTAAATACAACCTCAGATGAACAACAACACATGACATAATACACTGTCATGATTTATTTAACAAAAATAAAGCCAAAATGGAGAAGCCATGTGTGAAAAACTAAGTATACCTTATGATTCAATAGCTTGTAGAACCACCTTTAGCAGCAATAACTTGAAGTAATCATTTTATGTATGACTTTATCAGTCTCTCACATCGTTGTGGAGGCATTTTGGCCCACTCTTCTTTACAACATTGCTTCAGTTCATTGAGGTTTGTGGGCATTTGTTTATGCACAGCTCTCTTAAGGTCCAGCCACAGCATTTCAATCAGGTTGAGGTCTGGACTTTGACTGGGCCATTGCAACACCTTGATTCTTTTCTTTTTCAGCCATTCTGTTGTAGATTTGCTGGTGTGCTTGGGATCATTGTCCTGTTGCATGACCCAATTTTGGCCAAGCTTTAGCTGTTGGACAGATGGCCTCACATTTGACTCTAGAATACTTTGCTATACAGAGGAGTTCATGCTCAACTCAATGACTCCAAAGGTTCCCAGGTCCTGTGGCTGCAAAACAAGCCCAAATCATCACCCCTCTACCACCGTGCTTGACAGTTGGTATGAGGTGTTTGTGCTGATATGCTGTGTTTGGTTTTCGCCAAACGTGGCGCTGTGCATTATGGCCAAATGTCTCCACTTGGTCTCATCTGTCCAATGGACATTGTTCCAGAAGTCTTGTGGTTTGTTCAGATGCAACTTTGCAAACTTAAGCCGTACTGCCATGTTCTTTTTAGAGTGAAGAGGCTTTCTCCTGGCAACCCTTCCAAACAAACCATACTTGTTCAGTCTTTTTCTAGTTGTACTGTCATGAACTTTAACATTTAACAAGCTAACTGAGGCCTGTAGAGTCTGAGATGTAACTCTTGTTTTTTTTGCAATTTCTCTGAGCATTGAACGGTCTGACCTTGGGTTGAATTTGCTGGGACGTCCACTCCTGGGAAGATTGGCAACAGTCTTGAATGTTTTCCACTTTTGAATAATCTTTCTCACTGTGGAATGATGGACTTTAAATTGTTTAGAAATGACCTTATAACCCTTCCCAGATTGATGGGCAGCAACAATTGTTTCTCTAAGATCATTGCTGATGTCTTTCCTCCTTGGCATTGTGTTAACACACACCTGAATGCTCCAGACCAGCAAACTGCTAAAACTTCGGCTTTTATAGAGGTGGTCACACTTACTGAGGATCAATTAATCTAGGGCATTTGATTAGCAGCACCTGTTTGCTACTTAGCATCTTAATTCCTATGGAAGCAGTAAGGGTGTACTTAGTTTTTCACACATAGCTTCTCCATTTTGGCTTTATTTTTGTTAAATAAATCATGACACGGTGTAATATGTCATGTGTTGTTCATCTGAGGTTGTATTTACCTAATTTTAAGACCTGCTAAGGAACAGATGATTGTTATTATGTCCTGATATGTAAAACCATAGAATTCAAAGAGGGTGTACTTTCTTTTTCACACAAGTGTGTGTGTGTGTGTGTGTGTGTGTGTGTGTGTGTGTGTGTGTGTGTGTGTGTGTGTGTGTATGTATATAACTGCCGTGCCCCACCCAGAAATATAGGGCCCCCAGGGAGGCGCGCCCCCCAGTTTGCGCACCCCTGCTCTAACCTCTAGAGCAGCGGTGCGCAAAGTGGGGGGCACGACCCCCACGGGGGCAGGAGATTTTGCTGAGGGGGCGCGGGCAGTTGAAGAGGCCCCACGCTCTTCCCCCCGGCATTTAAATTAAATGCCGGGGGATCGCGTGAGGCCCCTGCAACTGTTTACTTACCGGGATTCACCTGTGGCAACGTCACATGTGTCAAGTGACGTGACGTCACATGACCCCGCAGCGTCATCTGACGCGGATGAAGGTAGGCGGGGGAGGCGCGAGATCCGGGGGGGGGGGGAAGAGCACAAAAAGTTTGCACTCCCCTGCTCTAGAGGTAAACCCCGTCCCTGGGGAGTGGCTTGTATGTTGGCCTCCTATCAGGCATAGACCCCCTTTTATACCAGGCTACTCCTGAACTGTATCACCTAACATGCATATAATAACATACCCAGACCCTGAAGGATTTGCTCCTAACACTGCCCGTTCTTTACTGGGACTTACTGTGCTCGAGGGGCCAGAGAATTCGTAGCCTAGGGAGACTTGGCTACAAAGTCTCACTAGATTTTATTGTAAATTCTTAATAGTTCTGGTGCGTCCCTGCGGATGGAAAATGGAAACATTGAGGTTGCTGTGGAGATTAGCATCAATCCATGCTGCTACTGAAACAGCGTTTCCTCCAGAGAGTTAACATTCTCAATAGCTTAACTACTACAGGTAGCTTAATAACAGCGAGACTTGAGTAAACAAGAATTCACTAGAATACACTAGAGGTGAAAGCGTGGTCACCTGTTTAATGGATGAGTTTACCAAACTCCCAATAGGAAAGCAAATGCAACACAGGCAATGTTCAGGAATGGTTGTTGACAGCATAAGGGTGAGGCAAAAACATATGCAGTCAGAAAAAAGTATGCTGGATAGCTCCGGGGCGGATACTATACACCTCATACATCGGCCGTGGCCCCTTGCAGAAGCACTTTCCAGAACACCCTCCCACTGTCTCTGTATGTTCCTCCTAGATACTACTTAGATTGCAAGCTCTTCGGGGCAGGGACTCCTTTTTCCTAATGTTACTTTTATGTCTCAAGCACTTATTCCCATTATGTGTTATATTATTATGTCACGTGTGTGTAGCCCCCTGTAAACAGCACGGGCTATACCTATCTTCCTTCTACTGTGGTAAGTCCTGTTAAGGGAAGGCACCAGTAATCATCATGGGTTTTCCCCCTTCCTAGCCCTGCCCTGAGTGGTAGATGCAGGCCCCTGACTCTGCTGCAGGCACGAGACAGAGGGGAGGTTCTGCTGACATCATGAGGGGTGGGGCTGACTCTATATTTAGCAACCAGCTCCCGTAAGTGACAAGTCTGTTAGAGCTGTTCTGTCCGAGGAGTTGGAGGAGACAGTGCGGTCTCACCTGTGCAGCCATACAGGAGCAGAGAGAGGAGAGGAGAGACTCAGCCACTTTGAGTAGAGCTGATAGCACGATAGACCCGGTGGACCAATGCCCCTCACCCCGCTGCTGGGGGTGATGGGGAGAATCCAGTCCCCACCCAGAGGCTAACCTCTGAGGTGGGCTGCGGGGTATTGACACCCCAGCCCAGACCATCCTGACGGAGGAGAGACTAGGAGGGAAGGAGAGGAGGAAAGTGAATAACGGAACTTTGCTGTTGTTGTTGTGGCTGCTGGTCGCCACTACATTTGGAGTCGCTGATCTGACCAATAAAGAGACAATACTTTTATACAAAGACTGTTGTGTGAGTACTGGAGCATTCAACCCTGGACCAGGGAGGTTCTTCTATACAGGTCCTATCCCATATTCCTGGGAGTATAGAAGATGGAGGCGCTGCACCACTAAGAAAGCATGGAGGCTACCACCCGTCTGGGGGGGTGGGGGGGAATAAGGGTTACATGTGTAACTGCTGTGAAGCGCTATGTACATGGAAGGCGCTATATAAATAAATACGAATAATAGTAAATGCTGCACACCGCGATAAAAAATCCAAAAAGGTGATACAATTACCGGTACTCCTGCGAATGAATGATCGCCTGCAGCATACCCAGGAACATAGCAAGGAAGAAATTGCTGACCACGGACGGATTTCTACATTCTAATTTATTGAAGCCAATAACATACGTTTCGACCACATGGTCTTTCTCAAGTAATATTTAGTCGCCACTTCAATAAATTAGAATTTAGAAATCCGTCAGTGCTCTGCAATTTCTTCCTTTCTATATAAATAAAGACACATACAATTTCTCTAACACGTGTTCCCTCGTGGTTCTCTGCCCATGTACGTTTTTCCAGTAACCGTAGAAAGAACAAACTCTAAAAGAAGTATTGCAAACCACACCTAAGGATTCTGAACACACATATTCAAATGGTTTATTCATAAGTATTGTTTGTAATATGTTTGTGGAGTTCAAATAATTGTACTCAAACGTCTGTCATCAGATGCTCATACTTAGCATCAGTTATGCAGCCGAGTGTTTTTTGCTAAATAGTGTTAAACATTCTTCAAAGATTTCCCTCTATAAATGTGTTTTTCACATATTAACTGTAAAATACGTTAGCACATTTATAACAATGTGTAAAAAACAGTTTGAAAATCTACTATATATTTCTGAAAGTGTCCTATGTGTCCGTGTCTGTATGTGTCTCCCTGTGTTCCTCCCTGTGTCCCTAGCGGCAATCTTATTGGACCTTGGGCCAGGCCAATGAGATTGCTCCCTTGGGCCGCCCGCCCCCGCACACCTCTCATTGGCCTGAGGCGGAGTGACGGGCCAACACACACACACACACACACCCCTCCCCGATGCTCCACTCACCCCCTCCTCCCCCCCCGGTGCTCCACTCACCTCCCCCCGATGCTCCACTCACCTCCCCCCCGATGCTCCACTCACCTCCCCCCCCGATGCTCCACTCACCTCCCCCCCGATGCTCCACTCACCTCCCCCCGATGCTCCACTCACCTCCCCCCCGATGCTCCACTCACCTCCCCCTGATGCTCCACTCACCTCCCCCCCGATGCTCCACTCACCTCCCCCCCGATGCTCCACTCACCTCTCCCCCCCGATGCTCCACTCACCTCTCCCCCCGATGCTCCACTCACCTCCCCCCGATGCTCCACTCACCTCCCCCCGATGCTCCACTCACCTCCCCCCCCAATGCTCCACTCACCTCCCCCACGATGCTCCACTCACCTCCCCCCCAATGCTCCACTCACCTCCCCCCCTGATACTCCACTCACCTCCCCCCGATGCTCCACTCACCTCCTCCCCGATGCTCCACTCACCTCCCCCCGATGCTCCACTCACCTCCCCCCGATGCTCCACTCACCTCCCCCCCGATGCTCCACTCACCTCCCCCCCGATGATCCACTCACCTCCCCCCTGATGCTACACTCACCTCCCCCCCGATGCTACACTCACCTCCCCCCCCGATGCTCCACTCACCTCCCCCCCAATGCTCCACTCATCTCTCCCCCGATGCTCCACTCACGTCCCCCCCGATGCTCCACTCACCTCCCCCCGATGCTCCACTCACCTCCCCCCCGATGCTCCACTCATCTCTCCCCCGATGCTCCACTCACGTCCCCCCCGATGCTCCACTCACCTCCCCCCGATGCTCCACTCACCTCCCCCCCGATGCTCCACTCACCTCCCCCCCCGATGCTCCACTCACCTCCCCCCCAATGCTCCACTCACCTCCCCCCCGATGCTCCACTCACCTCCCCCCGATGCTCCACTCACCTCCCCCCCGATGCTCCACTCACCTCCCCCTGATGCTCCACTCACCTCCCCCCCGATGCTCCACTCACCTCCCCCCCGATGCTCCACTCACCTCTCCCCCCCAATGCTCCACTCACCTCTCCCCCCGATGCTCCACTCACCTCCCCCCGATGCTCCACTCACCTCCCCCCAATGCTCCACTCACCTCCCCCCCGATGCTCCACTCACCTCCCCCACGATGCTCCACTCACCTCCCCCCCAATGCTCCACTCACCTCCCCCCCTGATGCTCCACTCACCTCCCCCCGATGCTCCACTCACCTCCTCCCCGATGCTCCACTCACCTCCCCCCCAATGCTCCACTCACCTCCCCCCCGATGCTCCACTCACCTCCCCCCCGATGCTCCACTCACCTCCCCCCCGATGCTCCACTCACCTCCCCCCCGATGCTCCACTCACCTCCCCCCCGATGCTCCACTCACCCCCCCCGATGCTCCACTCACCTCCCCCCCGATGCTCCACTCACCTCCCCCCCGATGCTCCACTCACCTCACCCCCCGATGCTCCACTCACCTCCCCCCCCGATGCTCCACTCACCTCCCCCGATGCTTCACTCACCTCCCCCCCTCCCCGGCGGGGAGACAGGCAGCTGACACGCGGCACCTAAGATGGCGGCGGCCGGAAGGACCCCCTTCCTCCCTCGCGGAGTAACTAAGTCGGCGGCGGCCGGAACGAGAGGTGACATGTGTGTGTCACTGTGTGTGTGTGTGTGTGTGTGTGTGTGTGTGTGTGTGTGTGTGTGTGTGTGTGTGTGTGTGTGTGTGTGTGTGTGTGTGACACTGTGTGTGGGACACTGTGTGACACTGTGTGTGTGGGACACTGTGTGTGTGGGACACTGTGTGTGTGTCACTGTGTGTGTGTGTCACTGTGTGTGTGTGTGTGTGTGTGTGTGTGTGTGTGTGTGTGTGTGTGACACTGTGTGTGTGTGTGGGACACTGTGTGTGTGTGTGTGTGTCACTGTGTGTGTGTGTGTGTGTGTGTGTGTGTGTGTGTGTGTGTGTGTGTGTGTGTGTGTGTGTGTGTGTGTGTGTGTGTGTGACACTGTGTGTGTGGGACACTGTGTGTGTGTGTGTGTGTGTGTGTGTGTGTGTGACACTGTGTGTGTGTGTGTGTGTGTGACACTGTGTGTGTGTGGGACACTGTGTGTGTGTGGGACACTGTGTGTGTGTGTGTGTGTGTGTGACACTGTGTGTGTGTGACACTGTGTGTGTGTCAGGCACTGTAGGGTGGGGACCGGAGCTACGGGGGGGGGGGGGGGTCAGGAGCGTAGAGAGGGGGGAGCCGAGAAATACAGGGGGAGTGGAGAGGAGGGACCCAGAAACTTTAAGCAACCCACCCCCCCCTCCTGTCCACTGCCCCCCTCCTGTCCACTGTCCCCCCCCTCCTGTCCACTTTCACCCCCCCTCCTGTTCACTGTCCCCTCCCCCTCCTGTCCACTGTCCACTCCCCCTCCTGTCCACTGCCCCCCCCTCCTGTCCACTGCCCCCCTCCTGTCCACTGTCACCCCCCTCCTGTCCACTGTCACCCCCCCTCCTGTCCACTGTCACCCCCCCTCCTGTCCACTGTCACCCCCCCTCCTGTCCACTGTCACCCCCCCTCCTGTCCACTGTCACCCCCCTCCTGTCCACTGTCACCCCTCCTCCTGTCCACTGTCACCACCCCCTCCTGTCCACTGTCCTGTCCCCCTCCTGTCCACTGTCCCATCCCCCTCCTGTCCACTGTCCCGTCCCTCTCCTGTCCACTGTCCCGTACCCCTCCAGTCCACTGTCCCGTCCCCCTCCTGTCCACTGTTGTCCCATCCCCTCCTGTCCACTGTTGTCCCGTCCCCTCCTGTCCACTGTCGTTCCGTCCCCTCCTGTCCAGTGTCGTCCCCTCCCCTCCTGTCCACTGTCATCCCGTCCCCTCCTGTCCACTATCCACTCCTGTCCACTGTCGTCCCGTCCACTGTCCCATCCACTCTTGTCCACTGTCCCGTCCCCCTCTGTACAGTGTCATCCCCTCCCCTCCTGTCCATTGTCGTCCCCTCCCCCTCCTATCCACTGTCGTCCCATCCCCTCCTGTCCACTGTCCCGTCCCCTCCTGTCCACTGTCCCGTCCCCCTCCTGTCCACTGTCCCGTCCCCCTCCTGTCCACTGTCCCGTCCCCCTCCTGTCCACTGTTCCGTCCCCCTCCTGTCCACTGTCCCGTCCCCCTCCTGTCCACTGTCCCGTCCCCCTCCTGTCCACTGTCCCGTCCCCCTCCTGTCCACTGTCCCGTCCCCCTCCTGTCCACTGTCCCGTCACCCACCTGTCCACTGTCCCGTCCCCCTCCTGTCCACTGTCGTCCCGTCCCCCTCCTGTCCACTGTCCCGTCCCCCTCCTGTCCACTGTCCCGTCCCCCTCCTGTCCACTGTCCCGTCCCCCTCCTGTCCACTGTTGTCCCGTCCCCCTCCTGTCCACTGTTGTCCCGTCCCCTCCTGTCCACTGTACCCGTCCCCTCCTGTCCACTGTACCTGTCCCCTCCTGTCCACTGCCCCCCTCCTGTCCCATGTCCCCCCCTCCTGTCCACTGTCCCCTGTCCCCCCCTCCTGTCCACTGTCCCCTGTCCCCCCTCCTGTCCACTGTCCTCCCCCTCCTGTCCACTGTCCCGTCCCCCTCCTGTCCACTGTCCCATCCTGTCCACTGTCCCGTCCCCTCCTCTCCACTGTCCCCCCCCCCTCCTGTCCACTGCCCCCACTCCTGTCCCCTGTCCCCCCCTCCTGTCCACTGTCCACTGTCGTCCTCCTCCTGTCCACTGTCGTCCCCCTCCTGTCCACTGTCGTACGACTCCTGTCCACTGTCCCGTCCCCCTCCTGTCCACTGTCCCATCCCCCTCCTGCCCACTGTCCCGTCCCCCTCCTATCCACTGTCCCGTCCCCCTCCTGTCCACTGTCCCGTCCCCCTCCTGTCCACTGTCCCGTCCCCCTCCTGACCACTGTTCCGTCCCCCACCTGTCCACTGTCCCATCCCCCTCCTATCCACTGTCCCGTCCCCTCCTCTCCACTGTCCCATCCCCTCCTGTCCACTGTCCTGTCCCCTCCTGTCCACTGTCCCGTCCCCTCCTGTCCACTGTCCCCGTCCCCTCCTGTCCACTGTCCCTGTCCCCTGTCCCCATCCCCTCCTGTCCACTGTCCCCTGTCCCTGTCCCCTCCTGTCCACTGTCCACTGTCCCGTCCCCTCCTGTCCACTGTCCCATCCCCTCCTGTCCACTGTCCCATCCCCTCCTGTCCACTGTCCCCTCCTGTCCACTGTCTCCCCCCCCTCCTGTCCACTGTCTCCCCCCCTCCTGTCCACTGCCCCCCACCCTCCTGTCCACTGTCCTCCCCTCCACTGTTCCCCCCCCTTCCCACTGTCCCCCCCCCTCCCCTCCTGTCCACTGTCCCCCCCCCCCTTTTCCCCCCTCTCCCCCCCTTTTTCCCCCCTCTCCCCCCCCCCCCTTCATAGCGGGAAATTTAACTCACGGGCAACGCCGGGTCTCTCAGCTAGTGTACTATATATTCTCCATGCCTTAAATACAAAATCAGGGTGTATGTTTAGGCAATTTTGGAGCACACTTTTAGAGTACCATTTTCATTTTGCGACTTACTGGCCTATTCATTCAACTGCACTAGTGCCGATCATGGCACTATCGCACAGAAACTCCTATTACAGTTTATAGGAGTTTCAGTGCGATAGTGCCCCGATCCACAGCATCACAGTTTAATTAATAACCACCTTAGGGCCTTATTCAGTATAAGCAGAAGCATTCATTCGGGTTGTTTTCTGACAAAAATCCCAATTTAAGTTTATGGGGATTTATGTTAGAAAACCTCCCTGAATTGCATAAATCTGTTGTTGTAGTGTCGTTTATTTTGAGTGCTGGGAATCTCCACCCCCCCCCCCTTTTCTATATTATTGTGTTGGAAGGTTAGGATCCCTTTATTGTTCCCATGCACCACTAGAACATTTTAGTAGTCATATCTTGGCGCAATTGAGTGCTGCCTAGACACCATACTTTTTGTGTGACCATCCCGAATGGCTGTTTTATCATATATAGAGTTACCCTGTTAGTGTGAACGAAACAAGGTTTTCCCTTCAATATTGACCATTGTGCATCAACTTGTGCTTTGGAAAGTACCAGAAGGAGGAGATAGAGAGGAGTTGTATAAATTCTCACCCTTTTATACCACTTCAAAAAAGGAGCCCAGGTGAGAGGTGGCATAAACCTCCATGTTTAGCAATCTGCACCAGATGTCAGAAATGTTACCTTAACTTAGAAACTCTGAGGGTGAAGATGCTGCAGTGGCTTTAGGATTAGACCTGTTCCGGAATTACCTTATTGATGTGATTGCGCATAATCAATATCAACTTAATCAGGGGTGCCCAAACTTCAGGTGGCTAGGATCCACTTTTGCCAGCCGTATCCTAACAGGATCTACCACCATTGAAATTGAGGGGGAGAATTTCTACACCCTCCCTGTATTATCCCCCCATCCCTATCCCTATTACGCCCCCCTCCCTGTTACATAGAATACAACTTGGAGCACAGAATGATGCAAACGTTTCTGTGTTACTACAGATGTAGCCTTAATGTTTGCACTGTGGGGGAACCCCTAGTATCCTGACTCTAGCATCCCCTGGCAGTGGGAAATCTGTCTGTAGGGGATCCCATTCAGAAGAACATATTCATTGCAGGCAGCCCTGGCTTTTACTGTCCCGCTGTGCTTTGCTTTTCATTCCACGGCCCCCCGGGGACAGTAAATCCAGCTATATCTATACATAGACCCCGTTGTTTGTAAAGCATAGGTTTTCCCATAAAAAACCTTAATCTGTAGTGTCCATTCCACCAAATCAGCACACACTTATTATAATTTATTTGTAAAGCGTCAACATATTCCGCCGCGCGGTACAATGGGGTACAGAGGTATGTATATTACAAGAACATGAATAGTTACATACAGGTGAGGATGCACAAACAGATACAAAGAGGTAATGAGGGACCTGCTCGTTAGAGCTTATAGTCTAGAGCGCACAGTCGAGTGCGCAAACTTGGGGGCGCAATACTTTTTTGGGGGGGGCGGGGTGTGGCGGGTTACAGAGGCCCCGCGCTGAGAGCACAAGGCCTTTGTAAACTCACTTACCCGGCTTCAGTCCAGGCGTCTCCATGGCGTCAAATGATGCCGCGGGTTCATGTGATGTGACATGACCCCACTGCGTCATTTGACACCCGTTGCCATGGAGACGTGATGTCAAATGACGACGCGGGTAACGTGACATCACATGACCCCGCAGAGTCATTTGACGCCGCATTAGAGCTAATCAGGGGGGTGGGGGGGCGCCCGACACAGGGGGAGAGCAGACAAGGGGGCGCCGTGCAGGAAGTTTGCGCACCCCTGGGCTAGAGGGAATGAGGGACAGTGTTGAAATAAGAAGGTAAGGTGGATGCTTATTGTAGGATAAGGTGTGGCTCAGGTTAGAATATGGCCCAGTCTGACAGCTGAAGCCATTAAGGTTTTTTTGGGGGGGAGTTACATAGGGTGAAGATTGGTCCAGCCACAAAGCTGGTCCCAATAGCAGCTATGTTACTATTTCCCAAATTGTCCCAACTGTAAAGCTGGAGCAAAAAATAATTTTACATTCATCATTGAACAAAACATTTCCAGTGCTTTAACTTTGATAACTAGCATGCTGTTTCTGCACCCATCTCTCAGCTGAGAGAGTTAAGGACATATTCAACTCGAATAATAAACGTTTTCAGCATAATGTTTTATCCAACCCTGAAAATATTCCACAACAATGTATTCTCCTCTAAACGACATAGGTTTGATGTTCAACCCAATTATTATATTAGAAAATGACCTAAGGCAGACATGTACAATTCTTCTCCATTCCGTATTGTAATCACTTGAGTCCATACCTGCACATAAATAACATTCTTCATTTCCTGTAAGGGCCACATTGGATGGCTATATCATCACAAAACACAATAATAGTAACTATGAAAGAAAAGTCTAACTACAGTAAAAACTATTGCAGGTGCCAGGTCCCGAGGCGGTCATTTCCTTACATTTTCCCATTCCTGGCCTTATTTAAAAAAATAAAAAGTGCACTGAATACAGTAGGCTATATTAGCAAGCACCAACCAGGCTCCGTAATTAACCTATTTAGTAACGTCATTTAGCCAAGTGTATATATATATATATTATTATTTCCATTTCTAGAATTGCTCCAAATTCCAATCTTTTATATTCTACTTCTTCATTTATTATTATTATTACTTCTTGTTTTACTTAACTGAACCACTAAGTAGTAGGTGTAGTGTTCACGTGGTCAAGGACGTGCCTCCCCCCCCCCCCCCCCCCACCAACAGAAGTGGCGGGTACGCCACTTCCATTCCTATCCAAACTAAAAAATATGAGCATTTAAATTATGAGGTACCCAGGGGCGTAGCTATAGTCTGGGCAAAGCCCAGGGGGCACGCTGTCCCCGCCGGTCGGCAGAAGCAGGCGGGAGATGATGGTACGCGGCGACAGGCCGCCAGCCTTGATCAGAAGAGAAGCCAGCAGAGGAGGTAGGAGTTGTACTGAGGCAAGCAGGATAGCCTTTCTTACTTCCGGTGTCTGCTGCCACAGTGCGCTCCTCACCTCGCGCTCTCCTGCTTGCCTCAGTACAACGACTTATCTCCTCTGCCGACTGCTCTTTTGATCAACGCTGGCGGCCCGCCGCCGCTCCCATCATCTTCCCGCTGCTGCGTACCATCATCACACCGCCAAAGGTGGGCATGGGAGAGAGAACGCTGGGGGGGGGAGAGAGCTGGAGCGGGGAGAGAGAGCTGGGGGAGGGGGGGAGAGAGAGAGCTGGTCATGGTGAGGGGGAGAAATTATGAGGGGAAGAGATAACTGGTAATGGTGAGGAGGAGGGGGAGATAGAGCTGGTCATGTTGAGGGGGAGAAATGATGAGGGAGAGAGCACTGGTGATGGTGAGGAGGAGGAGGGGGATAAATGATGAAGGGGAGAGATAACTGGTAATGTTGAGGAGGAGGGGGAGATAGAGCTGTTCATGGTGAGGGGGAGAAATGATGAGGGAGGGAGAGCTGGTGATGGTGAGGAGGGGGAGAAATGATGAGGGGGAGAGTTAACTGGTAATGGTGAGGAGGAGGGGGAGCAATTATGAGGGGGAGAGAGCTGGTGATGGTGATGAGGGGGAGAAATGATGAGGGGGAGAGAGCTGGTGATGGTGAGGAGGAGGGGGAGAGAGAGATGTGAGGGGGAGAAATGATGAGGAGAAGGGATACAAAAAATTGCAGTTAATGTAGTATTAATGGGGTCCTGATTTTTTTTTTAGCCTGGGGGCCCGTGCATTTCTAGCTAGGCCACTGGACATACTCTGTACATCATAGGACCTCTACAGCGCAGGCCCTGATAGTATTCAGGGTACACCCGGTGGCAGACAAAGGGTTAAGGGGTAGTACAATATCAGATAGGAATTGAGAAAAACACACCGTCACTAACTGGAAATTTCTAATAGCTGTATTGGTCCTTGGGATTTTTTTGAAGCTTGACATACCTCTCGTTTAATGAAAACAAGATGTTGTTATTCACATGCTCGCCATCTGGATCCATTGGAAATAAAAAGGGCAGCATCAGACAGTGTGGTATTTCCATTTTTTTAAGACTCGTATATGCTTGGTTCTCTCCTTGAAACCTGGAATAGTTCAGGGAAGCCTTAGATCGCTCAGATTTTTCAACATTCAACATGAATGAATGTACATTGGGATGAACGTGTTTGTACAGTATGTCCTTCCGTAGCCGTTTCCCTTCTTATCTTACTTTTTGAAAGAGGGAGAAGGACACTGACTCAGCAAACAATGACACTGTGTTTGAATCAGGGGAACCTGGATCAATTCCCGCTACTGTATGAGCTCCTTGTGATGTTGGGAAATCCCTTTATCTCCCTGTGTCTCAGGCACCAAAATCATAGATTGTAAACTCATGTGGGCAGGGACTGTGTCTGTAATAATTCCTATGTACTGCGCACTACAGTATAATTGTGAAGCGCTCTGAGTCCTATTGCAGAAAAGCACTATATGAAATAAAGCTGTTATTTTTATTAGAAAATATACTACACTGTGCGCTCAACCTAAACTGCAATGTGATAAATGTAATTAATGTGAAAACAAATCATATGTGATATAATCCCAATTACAAATATTAAAATTAAAATTGTGGGATGGCAGCCTTAGGACAAAATAACAAGTTTATCCTATGACTTGTAACAACAACGTGATAGGAAAAAATAAAGTCCTGGCGCAAATATCATGGAGAATACCAGTCCTTCCAAAGAAATGGGGAGAGTTTGAGAATGGAGTATAGGACAGTCCTGTTTCCACCGTTCTCTTCTTTATATGGAGTATTCTCTTATTTCTATTCTTTAGTCTTGATGCTCTGCAAGGAAAAGAGCACAAAAACAAAAAAACATTGCGCAATATCTTCAGGGTAACAAATACACCTTTCCCAGCCACCAGCTACTTACAGCAGGACTGTAGGGAATTGACACTGATTGGTATTTTTATTGCTAAATCCAGGCACCCACAGCGTACACTGGATCACTTCGCGTCACGTCTTGTCTTCAAATATCTAGTATGACACTCTCGAGTGCCCAGAGGATATAAAGGACAAATATGGTGAAAATACCGCTACAAAGATTTATTTAAAAACATAAAACACAAGACACCACAAGGTATCACACTCACATGTAAAATGTGATGGTTGAACAATCTACAACGTGCCGTCCGCTGCTTGTAAGTACAGGCATACCCCGCATTAACATACGCAATGGGACCGGAGCATGTATGTAAAGCGAAAATGTACTTAAAGTGAAGCACTACCTTTTATCCACTTATCGATGCATGTACTGTACTGCAAACGTCATATACGTGCATAACTGCTGTAAATAACGCATGTATAACAGGCTCTATAGTATCCACGCTTGCGCACAGCTTTGGTACAGGTAGGGAGCCGGTATTGCTGTTCAGGACGTGCTGACAGGCGCATGCGTGAGCTGCCGTTTGCCTATTGAGCGAAATGTACTTACTCGCGAGTGTACTTAAAGTGAGTGTCCTTAAACCGGGGTATGCCTGTATAAAGCTACATGCACTGGTAGCTGGGGTGGGGATCCCTTCCTCCCTCCTTCTCGCGGCCGTGACTCTAATGAGATCCCCCCTTCCGATGTAAACACTGCCAGGCTGCTGCTCTCTTCCTACATGCACGGGATGACGTCACCAACAAGCTCCACCCTACGCGTTTCGTAACTATCGCGTTACTTCGTCAGGGGCGTGGAGCTTAGATGTGAACTCTCCCTATATGTAGCCTGAGATTTCAACTGATTGGCTCATACATCAATCACCTCGTGGGTGTCCCCATTACCCGCGTCATACTGATGATGCCTTAATATGCTAATTTGGGTCCGCCCTCAATGCCGTGTATCTCCTCCTCTGCTCGCTTGTATGGGGGAACTTATTGGTGACGTCATCCCGTGCATGTAGGAAGAGAGCAGCAGCCTGGCAGTGTTTACATCGGAAGGGATCTCATTAGAGTCAAGGCCGCGAGACAGAGGGAGGAAGGGATCCCCACCCCAGCTACCAGTGCATGCAGCTTTAGGCACGTTCTATAGTGCCGGGCGCGTGCTACGCCGTGCGTGCGGATTTTTGAAGTGAAACTTCTTTTGTGGCACCTCATTCCTAATGGGACAAAAATGGATTGTGGGGATAGAAAATGAAACGGATGTGACGTCAAAGTGCTGACGTCACAGTGCTGGCAGTTGAGGCCAGGCTGTGTTCTGGCAAATCCTAACCATCTTTGCTCCCCCCAAACGGTCCCCCCCACCCGCTCAACATTTACTTACTTACATAGCCCTCAAAATTTAATTGCCGCCACTCCCTGCTGACCTCCCTTGGCCGAGGCATGGAACGGGGGGGGGGGGGTAGAGTGAGCTGCGTTCCCCACAGCACCATCAGAAGGGGATCGCTGCAGCGCTCCCCTCGAAGCCAGCTCCCGCTGACAATGACGCGCTGCCCCCCTTCCCCCGCCGACACTGCCTCTGCCCACGCAGCACTTCCGGAGGGGGGGGGGGCTTTATTAAGGTATCTGCCCGGTGCGGATGCGTCTCGCCGGGGGGTGGGGGGGAGGAGAGTCTCAGGCAGAGCCGCCGCGGGTCCGCAGCTCTGCCTGTCTGTGAGGGGAGTAGGAGAGTCTCAGGCAGAGCCGCCGCGGGTCCGCAGCTCTGCCTGTCTGTAAGGGGGGGGGGGGAGTCAGGAGAGAGGGGGCAGGACACAGAAAGAGAGACAAACATACACTGACAGACACACACACATACATATACACACACACTCTGACTGACACACATACACACACACTGACTGACACACACACACACACACTGACTGACACACATACACACACACTGACTGACACACATGCACACACACTGACACACATACACACACACTGACTGACACATACACACACACACTGACTGACACACATAGACACACACACACACACACACTGACTGACACACATATACACACACACACTGACTGACACACACACATACTGACTGACACACATACACACACACTGACTGACACACACACATACACACACTGACTGACACACACACTAACTGACACACATACACACACACACACACGCACACTGACACACATATGCACGCACACTGACTGACACACATACACTCACTGACTGACACACATACACTCACTGACTGACACACATACACTCACTGACTGACACACATACACTCACTGACCGACACAGAGAGACATTCACACAACACAGAGAGAGAGACATACACTGACACACACACACATTGACTGACACACACACACACTGACTGACACACACACACACACTGACTGACACACACACACACACACACACACACACACACACACACACACACACACACACTGACTGACACACATGCAAACACTGACTGACACACATGCACACACTGACTGACACACATGCACACACTGACACACACACTGACTGACACACACACACACACACACTGACTGATACGCACGCACACTGAAACACATACACACACTGACCGACACAGAGAGACATTCACACAACACAGAGAGAGACATACTGACTGACACACACACTGACTGACACACACACACACACACACACACACACACACACACACACACACACACACACACACACACACACACACACACACACACACACACACACACACACATTGACTGACACACTGACTGACACACATGCACACACTGACTGACACACATGCACACACTGACTGACACACATGCACACACTGACTGACACACATGAGCACACTGACTGACACACATGAACACACTGACTGACACACATACACACACTGACTGACACACATACATAATCTCTGACTGACACACATACATACACAAACATACATACATACTCTCTGACACAAATACATACTCTCTGACTGACACAAATACATACACTCTGACTGACACACATACATACTCTCTGACTGACACACATACATAGTCACTGACTGACACACACACACAAACACACACACACACTCTCTGACACACATACATACTCTCTGACTGACACACATACATAGTCACTGACTGACACATACACTGACTGACACATGTGTGGCGAGCACGCGCGTTATAAGTCAATTTCTGTGACAAAAGTCAAAGAAGTTTCACTTACTATGCGCGTGCACAGCACACACAGCTTTTTTTTAGTTGGCTGAAGTCAGTCAGCCTTTCTATACAAGGGCCGCGCACGCGCACGGAAGGGACGGGAGCCGACAGACAGCGGCGAAGATGAGGAAAATCATCTTTTTGCGCCGCTGCCTGTGCTCAAAAGTGTGTGTGTGTGTATGTATGCATGTGTATGTATGTGTAACGGTTGTAGCCCCACCCAATTTCATATTGGCCCCTATGTGAGGATACTGTCCCATATTACATGTAATGAAGTGTGGTGCATCTGCTGGCTCACAGGACTCCTGAGTCTCCCGCTTGATGGTATTGGGGAATTCACCAGAACTGGCTCGTGAGGTAGTGCTGAGATCTACTCACTTTTGGTACAGCGCCTCCATCTCTTCCAGGTCCCCACGACAGCAGGGAGGAGTCTCTGGAAGAGAACCTCTGGGTGCAACTTCTCCCTGAATGACTCCAGTCTCAGGCAAGAAGGTTCTTTCAATCATGGCAAACGTTATTGATATCTTCCATGGCAGACTGCCCATCACAGCGGCCGGTCTTTAGCCGCACATCATATTCAGGGTTGCCCACCTCAAGGAAGTCCCTGGACACCACTCCTAGTCAGGGCACTAGAAGCTGTCCTTGCTCTTCCCTTACTCTCTAATAGAGTAAGGGGAATAGTCTGCCCACCTCTCCCCTAAGGGAGGGCCACAATCATTGCCAGAGCCCTGGCACTGTGTTGGGTCAGATTGTCACACACTGCAACTCTGCTCTGCAGCACATTACACTGAACACTGCAACTGACACAGTGAACAGACACTGACAGACCGAGACTAACTTTAGGAAGTGATGCGTAATATATAGCTCCAGTAGGCACCACCCCAGTGTCACTGTAAGTGGACACAGAGCATGTTGTAGAATACTCCATATAAAGAAGAGAACGGTGGAAACAGGACTGTCCTATACTCCATTCTCAAACTCTCCCCATTTCTTTGGAAGGACTGGTATTCTCCATGATATTTGCGCCAGGACTTTATTTTTTCCTATCATGTTATTTTTATTAATAAGAAGGCACGCTGTAGCTGAGCTATTCTATGCCCCAGGGTCACTTTTTACCCAACTTACCTTTAAAACTGCAGACCATGCAATATCCTATGAGTGTTTTTTTTATAAATTTAGTTCTGTGCTACGAAAAAATACTTGGTTTGCAATGAGGGGAATGGGGGAGTGGGGAGATGAGCTCTTGCTACTGTCCTAGGAACGGTGCCAGGGGTTGGTATAACTAGGTAACACATAGGATACTTGCCGAAGCAAGTGGAAGAACCCCTTTCGAACAAGCACTCGTAGGGTGAAAAAAAGTGTGTGAATAACTAAACCTTTAATGAATACTTAGGGAAACAGTGAACACAAAACTATTAAAAAGCAAATTAAACAGATAACTTCCAGTCCTATGAACCAAGGCTGGTTGACAATAGAATCTAGGGAATAGTAATTTCCTGGCATCAGCAATATGGATGTTTAGCTTGATGCCTCAGTGTGGTATATATAGCTGTAATAATAATTCTATATCTATCACGGAAAACCGGACCAAACATATAGATATGTACCTACACTGACTGAATTGATTCAAAGGGTGTTTGCATACCAGTACATTGAAGTGCTTAATATATATGAATCAACCATAATATATGTAAAAAAATCCCTAGAGACGGCGCGTAGGTAAAGAATGAGTTAAAAAGGCTACTATGTAGCTAGAAATGAGCTAAAGATTGGATACATAGTGTAATTTTGATATCAACATGTCATTTACACATAATCTTTTTATAATCCAATGTTTTAGCGTATACAGGGGTTCTCACAGAGGTGATTCTAAACTAGTGAGATACTCCCCACGAACTTCCGTGGAAACTGCACCATATGATAGGACGAAGTTGTATAGGTAGTTAAATAGTGCAGTTGTTGTAGGGTTCATGTGCCCACGGTATACACTGATATATTAAACGTATCAAATCTAAAGATTCAGATATATATACTGTGGCACTCAAAGTATGCACCTCCCACCCGGTGTGGTGTATTCATGAACACCACCGAATATTTAGTTAACCGGGTGAGGAAGAGGTTAAGCTTGGTGTAATGCTGTAGAGCTATATCTACCTTCCACTCGGTGTGGTATATTTGTAAACACCACCGTATCTTTAATTAGCCGGGTAAGGAAGGGGTTAATGCAGGGTAGTGCTCAGACTAAATTATCTGGAGTCTGCCTAGAAATCAGACCTGGGACTCACTAGATAGTTAGTATGTAAATGAACAGAGCCTCAAGCATATATACCAAAGAATTATATCCTCTTAATGTTTATGTAATCTACTATAAACAGCTCCAGTCCGGTGTGGTGTATTAATAAACACCACCAAACATATTAACACACCGGATAGAGTGAATACAATACTCAACACTCTGTCAGGTTGGTGAAACAATTTGTGAACCGAGTCTGATGGTGTTAATGGCGCTTGACCCCTTATGCAGATAGATGTACTGAGTTCTATTAGTAATCGCGTTAGTTCTGTGTTGAGACCTCTGCCCAATTCATTGGTATACCCAAAACACAAAAACGCATAATCTATGTTACTATGTATACTCAGTGTAAGTAGCAGAGACGCCACCCGGCGTGGTGTATTAATGAACACCACAGAACGTTAGTTAGCCGGGTGGGGGGAAGTCTCAGTGGGGGTAAAAAGGCGCAGATACAGCTCACCCTTGCAGGAGTTCTCTCTGAGCTGTATAAAACAAAAAGGTGGTCCACCTTGAGAAAGCGTCAGAGCGACGCGAAACAGCTGTCGGTGGAGGACGCACTTCCGTGACGTCAGCGCTTACCAGTGCGGTGTTGTATACAGCTCAGAGAGAACTCCTGCAAGGGTGAGCTGTATCTGCGCCTTTTTACCCCCACTGAGACTTCCCCCCACCCGGCTAACTAACGTTCTGTGGTGTTCATTAATACACCACGCCGGGTGGCGTCTCTGCTACTTACACTGAGTATACATAGTAACATAGATTATGCGTTTTTGTGTTTTGGGTATACCAATGAATTGGGCAGAGGTCTCAACACAGAACTAACGCGATTACTAATAGAACTCAGTACATCTATCTGCATAAGGGGTCAAGCGCCATTAACACCATCAGACTCGGTTCACAAATTGTTTCACCAACCTGACAGAGTGTTGAGTATTGTATTCACTCTATCCGGTGTGTTAATATGTTTGGTGGTGTTTATTAATACACCACACCGGACTGGAGCTGTTTATAGTAGATTACATAAACATTAAGAGGATATAATTCTTTGGTATATATGCTTGAGGCTCTGTTCATTTACATACTAACTATCTAGTGAGTCCCAGGTTTGATTTCTAGGCAGACTCCAGATAATTTAGTCTGAGCACTACCCTGCATTAACCCCTTCCTTACCCGGCTAATTAAAGATACGGTGGTGTTTACAAATATACCACACCGGGTGGAAGGTAGATATAGCTCTACAGCATTACACCAAGCTTAACCTCTTCCTCACCCGGTTAACTAAATATTCGGTGGTGTTCATGAATACACCACACCGGGTGGGAGGTGCATACTTTGAGTGCCACAGTATATATATCTGAATCTTTAGATTTGATACGTTTAATATATCAGTGTATACCGTGGGCACATGAACCCTACAACAACTGCACTATTTAACTACCTATACAACTTCGTCCTATCATATGGTGCAGTTTCCACGGAAGTTCGTGGGGAGTATCTCACTAGTTTAGAATCACCTCTGTGAGAACCCCTGTATACGCTAAAACATTGGATTATAAAAAGATTATGTGTAAATGACATGTTGATATCAAAATTACACTATGTATCCAATCTTTAGCTCATTTCTAGCTACATAGTAGCCTTTTTAACTCATTCTTTACCTATGCGCCGTCTCTAGGGATTTTTTTACATATATTATGGTTGATTCATATATATTAAGCACTTCAATGTACTGGTATGCAAACACCCTTTGAATCAATTCAGTCAGTGTAGGTACATATCTATATGTTTGGTCCGGTTTTCCGTGATAGATATAGAATTATTATTACAGCTATATATACCACACTGAGGCATCAAGCTAAACATCCATATTGCTGATGCCAGGAAATTACTATTCCCTAGATTCTATTGTCAACCAGCCTTGGTTCATAGGACTGGAAGTTATCTGTTTAATTTGCTTTTTAATAGTTTTGTGTTCACTGTTACCCTAAGTATTCATTAAAGGTTTAGTTATTCACACACTTTTTTTCACCCTACGAGTGCTTGTTCGAAAGGGGTTCTTCCACTTGCTTCGGCAAGTATCCTATGTGTTACGAAAAAATACTTGTAGCATTTAGAAAAAAAAACCATTCTGAATTACATTTTTTATGTATTATAATGTAACAAGCAATTTTTGTTTCTATAGCAACCATTTACAAAGTCACATCCCCTTCCTCTTCTAAAACAGGCTCAGGCACACCCCTTTTTGAGCCCTGCCCTATCTCTAGCAGTGCACCAATTGTGTCTAGTGACTGCCTGGTCACACGATCTTCCCATAGAACTTTGCATCTTTGGTCCTCTTCTGCTGCACTGTGAACCCCCTATCCGAATCTTCGCCGATCGATCACGGGAGAACGGATCGATCGGCAACTTAGCAAATTACTTATTGTGTGGATTGTATTGATGCAAATATTAAAGGGGGGAAAAACGTTAAAAATAAATTAATAAACTGGCAGCTTGGACTGCTGCTTTAACGTCTGTTTTGTACTCATTGTTTTAAAATTGTTCTGAACCTATTGTTTTCTGAAGAACTTTCGTGGGCCTCAGCATTGAATAATGATTGGGTTCAAAACAAACTACTGTAAGACACCGGACCAAAAAATTGGGATTGAAAAAAGGAAAGGCATGGCCTATATTTACGCCTACAACCAAATTGAAACTAATAGCACTGACGCTGTATGTTTAATAGGTGAAAACTGAGTGATTAAACTTATTTTCCAATCATTTTCAACATTGCTTTTTTTTTATTAAAAAAATAAATAAAAATAGTTGCCGGTACACGGGGAAAGCGCGGGACCTCTTACCTTCTCCTGCTCCACATCTCCCCCAGCTGCGCCGCATTGTCGTCATGTTGCGGCCTCATGTGACGTTTCGTTGTCATGGCAGCGTGCGACATCGAGGCATCACGTTGTTATGGCGACGTGTCGTCACGAGGAGAAGATGCCGGAGATGAGCAGCAAGAAGAGAAGGTACGGGGCAAACAGGAAAAAAAGCTTAATGGGGCATTCCCTTCTATTACCAAAGTGTACTAATGGTAGTGACAAGTTTAAAGGATTACATTGAGGACAGCGATGCCTTTTTCCCAAACTTTGACACCATAAGTCTTATTATATAATTTTATAATTATTTGGTAAACTTGGTGATCTGGTGTTTGACTTTCTCTGTTTTCTCCCTTTTGTCTGATGTCACAGGGTTTTCAATGAGAACTTGAACAGGCAAAACCCCTTTCTTTCCCCGCTGCCCTTCCCTTTGTTAGATCTCTGATTACGACAGGGCACAATAAGGGTATAGGAAACACCTGCACCATAAACAGTCCCCCATTCAGAGGCCCTGGAAGGAAATTATATTATGCATACTTTCCAAAGAAACAAAAGCAGCTACATTTTGTTTTATATATGGTTTACATTTATTTAAAAAAAAAAAAAAAACATTAAAAAAAACATTAAAAAAACCAATGTGGCTTTTAGGTCAACCAGCAGGAAGGGCACCTTAAAAGTGGGCTATGAACCCCTCAACTCTGCCTTACTCGCCTTTTACCATTAACCCCTTTCCTAATGGATCTTTAAACATGGAGTAGGGTGTCCAAAATTTTTAATTTCCTTATCACTGAAAAGGAGCAGACAGAATTGGCAACCAACACCCCCAACCATAATCTGTAGTGTAAATAAAAAAAAGAATGTTTAAGACTTTCAAATGATTTCAAATGACATATAAATGTCTCTGGTCATCGCCTTGTCTTTCTGACGTTCATACTCCTTTATAAAAGGTGTCAAACACCTAGTTTTACCTGTAACGGATTTTCTGGCCTAGCTTGACCCACCCAATCTCACATTGGCCCCTGTGGTCTAACCAGCCCCCATTACATGGTCGTGTCTGGTGGTGCACCTGTTGGCAACAGGACTTCTGAGTCTCCCGCATGATGTTGTGTGGGGATTGCCAACCCAGACAGGCAGCTGAGGTAGTGTGCATGAGTCCTACCTATATCCAGTGCAGAGCCTCCACCTCATCAGGATCCCTGCGTCCGCATGGGGATGATTCTGATGAGGAACTCCTCCGTGGTGCCATCATATGTAGAGTAAGTTCAGACTCACACATGAAGATGTCGTTGATCAAGGTTGTCTTTATTGTGGCTTACGGTGCGGGCCAACTGCCCCTTACAGTGATTTGCTTAGCCACACATCTTGCTGTGCTATCCTTTCAAAGGTACACCCTCCCAATGGAGTGGGATCCCCTCTCCCCTCAGGGAGATCACCCCTGTGCCAGATCCCTGGACACAGTATGGCTTGTACAGCTAAATGTTCTTAACATAGAATGGGGCCACTAGTTAACGCACTAGTGTGCCACCCACTCCCAAGTCTCAACGCAGACTTGCTCCTTTCTCCAACACCCTAACTTTGAACAGTGCTGTGCCTTATATCTCTCAGGAGGCAGGCACATCTCTGATGTCACTAATGGTGGACTCAGAGTATGTAGCCACTCCCATCCACACATAGGGCACCTCACCAGGATGTGAGGGCAAACCTCCATGATTACTGCTGGCATCCCTGTAACTTATCAGGCTTACTGCCAGCAGGAGAGGAAACTGCAGACCATTTTACAGCATGGCTACATTCTCCCCCTGGTGAATCCCAACATCCCGTCTGGGACCTAAATTTGTTATACCTTCTCCGGGAAACACTGTAAAATGCAACATAATTAGTACAACATTATTGAGTTCACAGTATTTGCATCACACAAAGCACTCTCTGACCAGCAGGGCACTAACTCGCGCAACATCTATTCTGTTTTCTCCTAATAGTAGTGACGGGGATCGGGTTTCTTAACTTCCCGACCACCCATATCCAGGACCATTACACTATACTCGCGCGGTAACCCACTCTCAGGCCTATACACTGCTTTGTGCATATAAATGCTTCGGCCTATGCTCCACACTCGCATGAGTTGAGCAATCCTTTCCTCCGCCTTGCGCCCAGTAATGGCACCACCTCGGTTTACCATATATTGTTCAATGGTTTCCCGCAACCACCTGTCCCTGTTATCCTCTATCTCCTGCATGAGGGGTTCAGGGACATAGGGATACTCCAACCCATGGGAGTTCTTGTATTTCATTATGATGGCCCTCTCTGCCCTACTGGCCCGGATCAACCTTGTGTTGCCCGCTTTCCCTGGTAGCACCCATGATAGGGGTTCATCGGGTTCCACCGGATCCGTCAATTTACTGGGACCCATGGGTTCTATTATATCGTGACGGATCTGGTACCACCGTTCCTGAAATTCCTTCACCCGTTCCTCTTCAGTAAACTCCCCACGAGCCCACCAGTAATCAACCACACCCTCTTTCTCTAACAGGAACCTAGTGCGGTCGAGCCATGCCTCATAACCCTCGAATGAGGGGGCCCACCACTGGGTCTCCATAATCTCTTCTGGGGCAGACTCTATGGAATCCCCTTCTTCCGGTTCCCCCCAGGAGGACACCCCTGATGTCCCGGTAGACCGGGAATTAGGCCGCCCCAACCTCTTGGGCCTAGTTGCAAGGGTCATGCTCACTATGCTAGGGCAGTCGCTAGATACAGACACTTCCCGAGAGTACCCTCCACCCACCGACCCGTCATCGGAAGTGAAACATTCCAGTCTCTCCCCAGTCCGTTCTTCGGAGGTGCCCTGGGACACTCCAGACATCCCCAAACTTGAGGATGACCCTTGGGAAACCGTGACCGGGACTGGGGCTTTAACTAGGGCCTGGGGTTGGGCATAAGGGCGGATGGTTGGTATCCGCGGGGTTCCGACCCGCTCTCTACCGCTACATTGTCCGGAGTTGCCGCAAGGGCTCTCCGCTGGTCGGGTCTCACCGCTCTCGACTTTCCTTAAGGTCTGCCAGCTCTTCTTTGGTCCGGGCGATCGGGAAGCGCTGCCCGATCGGTGAGGCCCGGTCATCTCTCCGGTTACTCTGCCACGGCCACCGGAAGTGACGCCCTTGATTGCGCCGGATGCTCCTCCATCTTAGGTTGGGCCCCCAAGCGGGACCTCTTCCTCCACCACGACATCCGGAAGTTCCGCTGTTCTCTGTCGCACCGCCTGGGCCTGGCACCGCCCTTCCTCCGTCGATGCCACCTTCGGAGCCTGGTAGGAACATGGACTGCTCTTACCACTCCGTGGAGTCGGTGTGGATCGGCCCTCACCACTGGAACCACCGGCCCCCGGAACCGGGGGACTCCGCCTCTCCGTCTTCCGCAGCACTGGTGATACTCGACTCTTCTCACCGACAACTCCGGTAAGTGGCACTTTCCTCCCATTACTGCCACAGGAGTTAGTTGGCTGCCGGGTCACCACTGCAGACGACACCACGGGTTCCTCATCAGAGGAATCCAACCCCGCCTTGGTTATGGGCACTCCTCGGGGTGACCGCCGCTTAGGTTCTCGCCCGGCACAACGGCCGATAGTCTCTTTTTCCTCGAGCTCGGTTTTGGCAACCGGCCCCGATCCCCATTCTCCGGGATCCGCAGCTTCCCTCCATAGCGCGCCGGGGAGCTCCGCCGATAGCATAGCCGCATCCCCCGCTACCTCGACGGCTTGAATTGGTACAAAGGTGGGCATGGGCCACATGTATTGGAGGCCACATTGCGGGCAGCGTGCAGCTGTACCCACGGCGCCACCGGGTAGTCTGCATTGTAAGCAGAGACATGCCACCGTCTCAGTGCCTGCCACTCGAATCACCAAGAAGCCTCCTGGTGCCGAGTACGGTTGAGTAGACACCATAGAACCTTCTTCCTGCTTACAGGCCATTGTCCCTGTGGGAGCCACTCGCAGCAGTGGTCTGATCAGCGTACCAGCTCCTCGTGATGACGAGCAGGAGTTGAGTTGCCAACCCCTCCCTTTGCTAGCTCCACTCTCATCTGGCAAAGCTGGAAACCACCCCCACTGGTGGAGATTAGGGGAGGGTCCCACAATTTTATAGAATGTCCTGGAACGAGGGCTGAACTTTTCACAGTCCTGGGGGGCGCGGCCTCTGGTTTCGCGCCACCACTCCCCGAGCACCACTCCTTATTTGGCGCCATCCCCGGCCAACTTCTCTCAGACTCTTTGTCTTTTCCTCCATCGGCAGCACTAATTACAGGAACTACTTTCTGTAAGGGCGTGACCGGCTCACCAGCTCCTCGCTCAGCTGAATCCGCTCTCACTGGGCATAATTGGAAACCACTCCCCCTGGTTGAGATTAGGGGGAGGTCCCACAGGTTGATCGGGTTGAATTAGTCATTGTCCATGAGGGCGCGGCTGCAGCTTTCGCGCCATACCCCCCATCAGGGTGGGGTTTTCCTGTTGGCGCCATTTCTGGCCAACTTTCTGGAAGTCCCGCAGTTGCAGAATTTTCTGCAATTGATCCACGCGGTCTCCCAGGGAAGCGGGAGCCGCCATTTTGGGTTGCACTGTCAGTCTCTTTGACGGTTGAAGTAGCTTTTGACTGTTTGTATGCCGACTGACACGCAAATTCATCATGTTCTCCACACATTACTACAATGTCCTCCTCAATGTCCTCAGGGGTAGTTCCCCTAGGTCCTAGACAGGACCAAAACGGCGCGGCCACAGCTTTCGCGCCACTCCACAACAGGCTTGCCAAAGTTACATCATGTTACGCCGGTGCTGCCCGCAGACCAGACCCGTCCCCTGAGCTGAAGGGGGAAGTGGTAATACATGCACCCGCAGCAAAGGGAGCGTGTCCGGAGTGTGGTATGAAGCGTTGCCAGGCCAGGTGTAGTAAGGTAGACAATACTTGCCGGTACCGGTTGTAGAGATAGAGTGATGAATGCCTTGCCGAGGTCAGGGAGTGGAGAGTGGAGATAGGTCGTAGTCCAAGCCGTGTTCAAGGGGTTACCAGAGTGAGCGTTGTCCAAGGAGTGCCGAGATCGAGAGCCAGAGGGGGTAGTCGTAAAAGCCGAGTCAGAACCTGTGAAAACACTGAGAGAATCCAGAAGTACTTCCATACAGAGACTATGTTGAGCAAAGACTGAGAGCAGAGAGGAGCTAGATAAAGCAGGAAGGTCCAATTAGGAACGGAGGCGGGACAGGAAGAGCTACAGGGAGACACTGCAGATTGGTGCAGGCATAACAGGCCAGGTGAGTCTTGTTAGTAACCTGAGTATGCCCGTGCAGTGTGCGGGGGCGGAGCTTGAGGTCCGGGGGACGGGAATAAGAGTGTGCAGACTGAGCGTGCTCCGTAACTCGTGTACGCGTGTGAACCGAGCCAGTGGATGGTGCAGGTGTGCGTGAAGGAGGGCGTGGGCGCGCCCGGTGCTGAGCAGAGGAATCGCCGAGGGGAGTGATACGGCGGCAGGGGCGAGGAGCCGTGGAGGCCGGTAAGGCAGGATTGTTTTGTGTGTCCAGGGGCTCCCTGCGGGGAGAGAGTGCTCTGTGTGGGGAGCGAGGAGAACGCTGATTCCTGACACATCAGTAGCTTGCTCTTCAGCGGAACGCACAACACATGCGCCCCCTCCGTCTGCCTCTGTCCGCCATTTTGGACCTTCCGCGCCACGCGGATCCTCCACTCTTGCGGTCGCCATTTGGTTGCTGTATTTGCGGTTATTGTATGTGGAGCTCCTCTCTGCGGGGCAGCTGCCACACCGGTACAATAAAGATTACCTTGATGCAACACCTTGTGTACCTAATGTAGGCTGGACTCGTGTTTGCACTACCTCAGGCTAGGCTCACTCTCTCTGTGTCTGCTGTATCTCCTTCCTCCCAGTCTGTGCTCCCTTCGGTAAGTGGTCTGGAATGGACTAGAGTACTCTGGCTCTTCCATGCAGTACTTGGGTGTCTACCTACTGTTGGCTAGCCTAGCGCAGACCCTCTCCAGAATTCCTGACCTCATTAACAGGCTATCCCTTCAGGCATCCTACCACTAGCACTACCTCAAGGTGACTAGGACAGCTATAGCCCCTCTCCAAACCTCCAACTCCTTTCAGGCCCCTAGGTCGTCCCTGCGAGCTGACAATACTCCATCAGCCCCCTGACTACCCCTAGGCTCCGTCCCAACGCAGCACAAAGTGGCAGCAGACACTCTCCCTGTTTCCTAGTGTGCCTAGCAAAAGCATGTCCTGTTGACAGGTATCTCAGCAACGCCTCCAAATGTAACGGATTTTCTGGCCTAGCTTGACCCACCCAATCTCACATTGGCCCCTGTGGTCTAACCAGCCCCCATTACATGGTCGTGTCTGGTGGTACACCTGTTGGCAACAGGACTCCTGAGTCTCCCGCATGATGTTGTGTGGGGATTGCCAACCCAGACAGGCAGCTGAGGTAGTGTGCATGAGTCCTACCTATATCCAGTGCAGCGCCTCCACCTCATCAGGATCCCTGTGTCCGCATGGGGATGATTCTGATGAGGAACTCCTCCGTGGTGCCATCATATGTAGAGTAAGTTCAGACTCACACATGAAGATGTCGTTGATCAAGGTTGTCTTTATTGTGGCTTACGGTGCGGGCCAACTGCCCTTTACAGTGATTTGCTTAGCCACACATCTTGCTGTGCTATCCTTTCAAAGGTACACCCTCCCAATGGAGTGGGATCCCCTCTCCCCTCAGGGAGATCACCCCTGTGCCAGATCCCTGGACACAGTATGGCTTGTACAGCTAAATGTTCGTAACATAGAATGGGGCCACTAGTTAACGCACTAGTGTGCCACCCACTCCCAAGTCTCAACGCAGACTTGCTCCTTTCTCCAACACCCTAACTTTGAACAGTGCTGTGCCTTATATCTCTCAGGAGGCAGGCAAATCTCTGATGTCACTAACGGTGGACTCAGAGTATGCAGCCACTCCCATCCACACATAGGGCACCTCACCATCGTGTGAGGGCAAACCTCCATGATTACTGCTGGCATCCCTGTAACTTACTAGGCTTACTGCCAGCAGGAGAGGAAACTGCAGACCATTTTACAGCATGGCTACATACCTAACAGACCTATTACTGCCATTAGTCTACTTTACATGTCGTTCTTTTTTATAAATTTGCCTGAAAATGTATTTTTTCGCTTTTGTTTGGGTGACATACAGCAAGTACTCGTCATCAATCGTTTTCTTAGACTGTAGACGTCAGAAACAAAAACAGACATGTTTCTTCAGAAACACCCATAGAACAAACTACAGACAGGACATATGGTATGTGGAGGGCTAGTGCCATCTCTAGAAAGTGCAGGACATTCTATATATAGTCTGCTTCTCGTAAGCTGAAATCACACACACATATTTAAAGTAAATATCTATCGGATATATTTGTTTTGAGCTCCAGGAAACATTATGTTCTGTGCCTGACTGATCCTCCACAAAGAACTTTCACAGCACACTCATTCCCTACAGAACAATACAAACGAGTGTGTACTTTCTAATAGAATGTGAAACTTTATTTAATATTGTATCAATATTGTAAAAACCAATGAGCAGTACAGACATAAGAAATAACAGTATGTAGAAACTTTGGGATTGTAAAGGATATTCATCACACAATAACAGATAAAGACTATAAGCTATAATTCATTTGTCGCCAATTGGTCACTGCAAATTCTGGGAAAATTTATTGGTATGTCTTAAAGCAGGGGTGCGCGAGATTTTTTTGGGGGGGAGCGCGGCAATTACAGAGGCCCCGCGCTCTTTAGCATGAGGCCTCTGTAACTCACTTACCTGAATTCAGCTGGCTTTGGGTGACCCATCGCCATGGCAACTTGACGCCGCAGCATCATTTGACGCTGGATTAAAGGTAAGGGGGGCACGCGACATTGGGGGAGAGCAGGCAGGGGGGCACAGCGCAGAAAGTTTGCCTAGGCCTGTTTTAAGGCAGTGGTCGTCAACTCAAGTCCTCAGGCTCCCCCCCATAACAGGTCAGATGTTCAGGATAACCCAGCTTCAGCACAGGTGGCTCAATCAGAGGCTGTCAAAGACTGAGCCTCTGATTGAGCCACCTTTGCTGAAGCAGGGACCAATTGAGCCACTTGTGCTGAAGCTGGGATAGCCTGAAACCCTGCCCTCTTCTGGGGGCTTGAGAACTGGAGTTGAGCACCCCTGCCTTAAGGTTTATATTTGCAAAATAGCAATTGAGACACAGTCAAATATTTACATTGTTGATTATCAAAGATTTCTTTGCTAGTTAATGTTCAAATATCTGTGGCGAGAATCTTGCTGAAATGGGACATATTTTAGCTGCTTAAATATATTTGAATACTACTGATCATACTTACTAAGCAGTGCTATTCCATAAGACACCTTCCGAAGCCGGAATACACCTGGAATTGGCTATAAGGTGCCTTCCAGCGCCTTGCATATGTGTTATGGTATAGCACTGTTTAATACATATTGCACCATCAGAAGCGGTTTTGCACTTTTATCGTCTAGATAGATGTATATACATACACACACAGGTGTGTGTGTGTGTGTGTATATATATATATATATATATATGTGTGTAACAGGTATTCCCCCTACTCTAAGGGAATCAGATGCTACTACAGTACTGGTACTACCTGTTGGATGTTCAGAAGGCCTGAGCCTCGGCTCATAGGGAGCCTGGGGTGACTGTGTGTTCTGTATATCTCTATACGGTGCAGTGCCTCCACCTATGAAGATCCTGGGGTAATAGGATTGACTCCTCATAGGACTTGTATACCTAGGGTATACTCAAATAACACACTTACAATCAGTACAATATAACTCCCTTTACTGTGATCCCGCAGAGAGCATAACATGACACATTACCACACAATGCACAGTAATACAATAGTAATAACAGTAGTCCAGGGGTAGCTAGCCACACTTAGTACCCAGGGTGCTGGGACACCTGTAACCCGGTGTCCTGTGAGCAATTCCCTCCCAATATAATAGAGGGCAGTGCTACTTTCCCCCTTTCGTTGGTGCACAAACCATCCTGGCTCAAAGTACAGCCAGGCGACACTTCCAGTGAAATCAGGCACAGCAACTGTGTCCAACATCGTGGGGTCTCCAACACAAGCCCCTCACACTTTAGGGTCCTGGATTATGTAGGGTCCACAGGCCGCAGTGGGAAGCCTCCCTCTATGCTCTGGTTCGCTCTGACAGGTTCTGCTGGGCTCTCCCTCTAACCGGAGCTCCCTATCTTTAAGGCCAGCCTTGTACCCATTTCTGTGGTGAAGGGAATCTGTCTGGGGCCTATGGGCAGGTTTGGGGCCTAGTCCAGGAGTTTGGCGACTCTGCACACTACCTTCTGCCCTGGCTCCGGATCAACTGCCATCACTCCCCTTGCACCGCGGAGATCTGGTTCCCTGAAATGGCCTCTCCATCTCTCATAATGGCCATGCCCACCTGATTGTCCGTGACAGCCCATGTGACCTATCCCCACCACGGGGCTTCTGGGAGTTGTAGTCCCAGTAAGGAATCGGGGAACACATCCTTTGCGACGTATTCCCTCCTTACCTGTCACCGCAGAGACCTCCGCTCTGGCACCAGCGCGTGCGCGCACCCCCGCTCTGCTTACATAGCACGCATGCAGGCTCAGTTCTTCTAGGCAGCCATGGAGCTTAGCTCTGCCCCCTCGGACACGTGGCACGCTCACGTGATGCCGTGTACTGCTCCACAGCTGAGTGGCAAGTATTCCTAATGCCCACTTGTCTCCTGCAGCCTATCCTAGCCTCCGCAGAGGCCATGCCTTCACTCCACCTTCCTTGCAATTGGTTCCTGTCTCCTACTTATACCCTGCTCTCACTCCAAGTCATTGCTGAGCATAACTAGTTGTAGCCTTGAGCTCCTGCGTTTGTTCTGCCTTGCTCCTTGTCAGGAATCCACTCCTGGCTTTTCTCATAGCCTTGCAGGGTGCTGATGTTCTCACTAATTCCCTCTTTGCAATCAACAGCAGCATTGTGGGCTATTACTGCAACCTAGCCTTGTACTCAGTCATTGGAGCAGTGCCCTCACACCCTCCTCCGGGGATTGGCCCGCTGGCCTTTAAATACTGCATTCCCACCACAATCCCTCTCTGCCGAGCATAATCCTTCTTGGATGATATCTGGGTTTTGCCACAAACCTCCTGGTTTGTTATCTCTCATTACTAATCTCTGTTGTTTATTGTTCCAGTTTTTTGTACTCGTTCCTGTTTCCTCGTAGCCTGCAGCTACTTCACTGAGGCCTGTGTTCCTCTCTTCTCAGGGAGCCTGGACCCTGCAACCTGTGAGCCTGGACCCTGCAACCTGCTGCATACTCCTCTTGCAGAGGTTGCTGTTTTGACCCCGTGGCCTTCTGCTCTTTCTCCCTTCGCAGAGGCCAGTTTAAACTTCCGCGCTGAAGCACCCCGGAGACCTGCTGTGTGCTATGACCTTATTGCACTCTACCAGCTCAGGGATACCTTGTGGAAAAGCTACAAAGTAACTGGCACTACCAAGGATCTTAATCACTACAGATGCATGCGGAATATGTGCACAAGGCAAACAAGGCACGCAAAAGCACAATATTACTCTGATAATCTCCACCAAAATACATCAAACCCAGCTAACTTCTGGAAGGTTATCAACAATATATTCCAACCTCCTAACCATCAACAACCAAGTAATATCACTAAGGGGGATATTACTCTGACAAACCCCACTGACATTGCAAATGCATGCAATGATTACTTTGTGGGGTGTGCCACTAACTTATTAGCGAAACGCAGCCCAAACCACAAATCTGAATCTCATCCTGGGAGTACACACATAGCCCCACCCCCTCCCAACACTGCCCACAATTTTCAATTTGGCCCAGTATCTGAAGAGGAGATTACACAAGCACTCCTCAAACTAAAACTAAGCAGCCAATGCGGACCTGACTTACTACAATCTAGGTTCCTACAACTTGGTGCCCCAGCCATTGCCAAACCAATTGCTTCCATAGTCAACTCTATCCTGTCTGCAGGCCATGTCCCTAAGACCTGGAAAACTGCCAGAGTTGTCCCAATCTTCAAAAGTGGGGACAAAAACACTGTCTCAAACTACAGGCCAATCTCCCTTCTCCCAATACTATCCAAAGTCATGGAAAAATGTGTCTACTCCCAATTAAGCGATTTCTATAACAAGACAAATTTCCCTAGCCAATTCCAATCTGGCTTTCGCCCCAAACACTCCACCATAACTACCCTGCTAAAAGTTTGCTATGAAATCCAGTGTGGAATGGAACGGGGACAACTCACTGGTGCAGTATTCCTAGATTTTGCAAAGGCTTTTGATACTGTTGATCATGCTATCCTGCTTAACAAACCCCAGAGCTCTGTAATAGGGAAGCATGCTTTAAACTGGTTTCAGTCCTACCTATCAGGAAGATCCCAACATGTGTCCATCTCAGGCTCTAACTCCAACCCCCTGGATATCACTTGTGGTGTCCCGCAAGGCTCTGTTCTGGGGCCCCTACTCTTCTCAGTGTTCATTAATGATCTTCCCACAGCTTGTAAGGAAGCCTCAATACACATGTATGCAGACGACACAATCCTATATGCACACAGCCATAGCCTCTCTGACCTTCAACACATACTTCAGTCTGACTTTTTGAGACTCGAAAACTGGATTTCCCAAAACAAACTGTTTTTAAACACTGACAAGACTGTAACAATGGCATTTGGGACCAAGACTAAATTTTTAAAGCTTCCAGCGACTGAGCTCCTGATTAGAACCACTACCTGGGCTTATGGTTTGACTCCCACTTAACATTCGGAATGCACATTGATACCCTGACAATCAAGACCTATGCCAAACTAGGTTTTTTTTACAGGAACAAATCCTCCCTAAGTCTCCTGGTCAGAAAGCGTATCGCACAGCAGATGCTAATGCCAATTATTGACTATGGCGACATAGTATATGGCTCGGCACCTCAAACCCACCTTAGCAAACTTGACACCCTCTACAATTCAAATTGTCGTTTTGTTCTCCAATGCAACTACAACACACATCACTGCGAAATGCTCAAAGAACTAGATTGGTCATCACTAGAGTCTAGGCGCAAAGTTCACCTTTCCTGTCTTACCTTTAAATTCTTCATGGGCAAGCTATCCAGCTATCTGAACAAGCTCCTCACCCCTACCACTTGCAGCACTTATCACCTGAGATCAGATTCCAAAAGACTGTTCATGGTCCCAAGGCTCAACAAAGTATCCGGCTGTTCCTCCTTCTCCTACCGTGCACTCAAAAACTGGAACAACCTACCAGAGACTCTCACATCCACCACCGGCTTAAGTTCTTTCAAATCTAAGGCTGTCTCACATTTTAATATGGTCTGTAACTGTTTCATACGCCCATAATATAAATGATCTTTAACTGTGCATGCAATGTCTTGTATATAATGTATACCCTGTTCATTTATGTAACTGTATTTGTAACCATGTATTATTTGTCTTACTCTGTGCCCAGGACATACTTGAAAACGAGAGGTAACTCTCAATGTATTACTTCCTGGTAAAATATTTTATAAATAAATAAATAAATGTCCCTGGAGCCCGCAACCTGCTGCTTCTACCCTTAGCAGAGGTTGCTGTTTGGACCCTGTGGCCTGCTGCTCTTTCTCCCTTCGCAGAGGCCAGCTTGAATTCCTGCGCTGAAGCATTGGTTTTCCAGTGCTGCTTGGCGGTGTGCCCTCTCCGGTCAGCCTTCTCTCTGCTGAACTCTGGTCAGCCTTCTCCTCGCTGAGACCGGTACCATGGGCCGTGGACGCCACTCGCGCAGATCCTGCTCCCAACCTGCAACTTCTATGCTGAAGCAGGAGGACCTGCTTGATTTCCTGTTGCCGATGCCTTACTACGACTACCCAGATGTCTTCTATCCCAACCCTGGTTCGGCCATCAACTGTCCTGTCTTCTCCTATCCCGACTTTGGCTCGTCCAATGACTACGCTGACCTCTCCAGTCCCGAACCCGGCCTGTTTGATTATGAACTTCGCACTCCGGACCAGTCTGCGCAGTCTAAGGTCGGTAATTTCATAACCCAACCTCAGCCCCGCGGTCCGGCCCCGGTTTGTGGCGAGCACAGGCGTAACAGTATGCTTGACCCCACAAAACCGGACCGCGCCGTGGCGGGGGTTGGCAATTTTCCAACTGCAGTTATGTCCCGGCCTGCGGACCAGTCCCACTCTGAAGGCCAGGATCTGTGTGAAATACTACCGCTGATTGAAGAACTGTTTACGTATGAAGGTTTAACCCCTTTGCAAAGACATTGCCATAATGATCTAGTTATTAATGCTTACTGCCTCCAGAACTTAAAACAGTCTCTGGTCGCTTGTGTTCGCTCCCCTGATTCCCCTTTAACCTGGGATAACGTGTACCCTATGGAACTGGCCGACGCCCAAGAGGCACTGTATGCCCTGGCCTTATCATTGGACATTCACCTAGTACAACAGGGCGCCCTCCTCATGTTGGCTCAGGCTCAAGATACGCTCCCTGTACTTTCCTTAACACTTGACATTTGCATAAAAGAACAGGACCCCCTCCTCGCCAGCTACGCTGCTGCTTGGCAGTTCCCCTGTGCTGCCAGTCCTGTTGCTAAACCTGTGGGGGTACCTCCCTCTCCTAAAGATGACCAAGCCGCCCCACTATCACTGCCCCCTAAGGTTGAAGCTGCCATGGTCTCTAGCCCTGATTGCACCTCCCGTTACTTAGACCCCAAGGATATGTCTGCGTTAACCCCTGCCAATCAGCCCTGTGAGGTTCCCGTGGAGTATACTTGTATTTCCCAAGCCCAAACTATGGCTCTAATGTCTGAGAATGAACCCCTTCTGCTCCCAATTTCTAACTCTGAATCCCTAACTCCTGTCCCTAAGGTTTTTCCCGCTTTAACCCCTGCTAGGCAGATCTGCAAGACCCCCACTGTAACTCAATGTGTCCCTCATGCCAATGTTTTTTCTCTAGGGTCAGAGAATGAACCCCCTCTGATTTTACTTCCTAAATCAGAATCTCTAAGCTCTGTCCCCGAGGTTATTTGTCTTAACCCCTGCGGGTCAGCCCTATGAGCCACCCTTGGTAAATCCCTGTAGTCTGCCAGTCAAGGACACCTCCTTAGCTCCAGAGGATGAACCCCTTATGTCCCCAATTTCAGAGACAAATCTCCATTCTTCTGGTTCTCAGGTACTATCTGCCTTAACCCCTATAAATCCTTGCTGCCCCCAGGGTAATGTGTCCTTCTTTGCATCAGAGAATGAACCCTTAAGTCTCACAGCAGGGGTTGCACTGAATGACTCCCCTAACGTTTAAGTTGCTGAGCCTTTGGATACTTCTTACTATAAGTCCCCTGGCTCAGCTAAAATTCTCGGGCTGCCCCCCCTGAACCTTCAGCAAGAATACTGGTTCCAGTTAAAAGTATTCTGGAACCGTTTGTTTCCCTAAGCCTGTTCACAGAATCCCCACTCCTAGGTATTTCGCTGACCCCGTCTGTCACTCAAAGAGCTGAAATCCCTGCTTGTGAGCATAGACCCCTTTTCATGGAATCTGTAGTCGTTTCTGATGTCCCAGACACTCTTTCCCAAATACCCACTACAGAGACCAGCACAGTTGTGGTTGCCCCCCTTGTACTGTCTGTGTTCTCCTCTTCGCAAATCCTAGGGTTAAAAGCGAACAGTGCACATTATGCCCCTTCCCAAGTGACCACTTCTGAGATCAGCATATCGGTCGTCACCCCCTTAGCACAGTCAGAAACCACCCTGCCTTTATTACAAATTCAGGTATTTAAATCAGAGCTACCTTTTCTTCCTTCCCATGCTAATCTCCAGTCCCTTAGCACTGCATCTAAATGTGCCCCAGCAACCTTTGGGTTAATCTATGCTAAGGTTAGAACTCCTGTGTTTAAGGGAACTTTCTCACACGTGTCCAGCAGACCCAGAACTCCCATGATTGATTCTAAGTCACTTTCCAATGCATCTGATTTTTCCACTAGTGAACCTCAGACATCCACTTCACTGACTAGCAGTTGCGTTATTAGAATTTTCACACCATTAAACATACCTATTTCTCAGTTTGTCATGACAAATACCCCTGTTGTTAGGACCCTTGCAGTTTTGGATAAGACTCTTTTTGCTTCTATGGTCTCTGCTATTAAGAGTTTCCCCGGTTCCAACTTACCACTTATTGACTCTCTAGCCCCCACCTTTACTCCCCCAGTACCCGTCACTGATTCTCAGACTTCAGCTCCTGATGGTAGCTCCCCCCCCCCTCCGCTGTTCCTGCACTGCCTGATTCTCAAGTTCCAGATATTAAAGCTCCAGAGCTTATTCCTACCCCCACTCCTATGACTAGTATGATGCCCTTGGAGTTCATTACAGCACAGAGTCCGCCCCATACGGCTTTTCAAATTACTCTGAGAGGACCAGTATACCTTCCCTGGTCTCTGGTGCTATATCTGAAGTAACCTTTGCCGCACTCCAAATTCCCAGTGCGGGAGTACATTCTTTTTCACTGACTGGTCTGTGGCCCCCTAAGTACCCCAGAATGAATTTAAGAATGGGGTTTCTCTCCCTATTGTCTCTAGAACTTCACACGCTGCCTTGGACTCGGTGGTCTCCACTCCCCAGACAATACGGTCTCTCACTGAGGATTCTATAGTATTTGGGAGCTACACTACTGATTGCTTCTCTGCCACTACAAACTCATGTTTATCTCTCTCGGAACCTTCTGTAGTGCCTATTGTTTCCCCTGTGTTGGAAATACTCAGTACGTAACCCAAGATTTCGGTCCCTAAGCCTGGTTTACTGCTTGCCTTGTCATCTACTATACCAATACCTGGCAATGCACCCACCCACCCTATACCCTCGCTGACCACTACCTGGAAAACCTCTGGAGGAGAAGACCCTCTCAAATTCCTACGTGCAGATGTCAGCAAAGACTTTGTCTGTCCGGAAGGTCGCTCTGCTGCTCTATCAACTATCGATGCCTCCAGTCCTGAACTTTGGTACCATTACTACGGACCGGGCACCCAGCTGGGGTCCCTCTGCCGTTTCTATTCTGGAAACGCCTCCTTCTCCACAGCTCTGGATTTACAAGTCATTTTGCGTGGCGAGCCCCGTACCAAAAATGTCTGTGCCACCACTCTCATATCCTAGAACAGTACTCGCCAATGAGCTGCTCGTTTACGGATCCCCTTCCTGCCTAAAGCACTTTAGGAACAACTCAATGTCCCAGAGACCCATGGATGGCCCTGTCTGGCCGCAGTTCTCACCGGGGGGGTGGGGGTACGCAAAGGTGTGCCCACGAGTCTCTGGACCACGACCCGACCCCCAATCCTAGACAGTTCTGGAACAATTCCAGGTCCCCCAACTCTATGAGTGGTCATTTTCGCCCTGGGGTCTCACCTGAATGGGGGCGGGGTACTGTCAGGAATCCACTCCTGGCTTTTCTCGTAGCCTTGCAGGGTGCTGTTATTCTCACTAATTCCCTCTTTGCAATCAACAGCAGCTTTGTGGGCTATCACTGCAACCTAGCCTTGTACTCAGTCATTGGAGCAGTGCCCTCACACCCTCCTCCGGGGATTGGCCCGCTGGCCTTTAAATACTGCATTCCCACAATCCCTCTCTGCCGAGCATAATCCTTCTTGGATGTTATCTGTGTTTTGCCACAAACCTCCTGGCTTGTTATCTCTCATTACTAATCTCTGTTGTTTATTGTTCCAGTTCGTTGTACTCGTTCCTGTTTCCTCATAGCCTGCAGCTACTTCGCTGAGGCCTGTGTTCCACTCTTCTCAGAGAGCCTGGACCCTGCAACCTGCGAGCCTGGACCATGCAACCTGCTGCATACTCCTCTTGCAGAGGTTGCTGTTTTGACCCCGTGTCCTGCTGCTCTTTCTCCCTTCGCAGAGGCCAGCTTAAACTTCCACGCTGAAGCACCCCGGAGACCTGCTGTGTGCTATCTCCCTGGAGCCCGCAACCTGCTGCTTCTACCCTTAGCAGAGGTTGCTGTTTGGACCCTGTGGCCTGCTGCTCTTTCTCCCTTCGCAGAGGCCAGCTTGAATTTCTGTGCTGAAGCATTGGTTTTCCAGTGCTGCTTGGTGGTATGCCCTCTCCGGTCAGCCTTCTCTCTGCTGAACTCTGGTCAGCCTTCTCCAGCCCCAGACCACGGCTTAACGGACTTTGACAATTCTGACCTCTCCATCCCAAGACCTTGGCAAGTATCAGGACTAACCCGCTCTCTCCAACCCAGACCCGGCTACGTTTACAATCCGCCTGCAGGCACGCTTCCGCTGCTGTGGGTGCGTGGTTCTATACTTCCCCACCTCAGTTCCGGGGTCCTGTCTTGCTTTTGAGCAGCGCAAGCGATACAGTCCTGCTGTTTTACATAGCCAGGATGTCCCCTACAGAGGTAAGAGGGACACCCTGCTACATGTAACCATGTTCCCTTCCCCCCCATCTCACATAGGGTCTATCTTGGGGAAACTTGTGCTGGTTACATCTTTGAGTGTGGTGCAAACCTGCTGGTAACAAGGGGCCCTGAGTCTCCCGCTGGGTGTTATGGGGAAAGGTCAGGACAGGCTTGTGGGGTCTTGCCCGAATCGTACTCACAGTGACAGCGCCTCCATCTCTTGCAGCCCCCAGGTGTATGGGGAGAAGTCTCTGCAGGAGAATCTCTTTACCTTCTTCCCAATAGACTCCACTCTACGGACAGAAGTATAGTAAAACACAGGTCTCTTTATTCACTCTGTATTCAGCACAGCAGTCAGTTCTCCGCTTTTAGGGCTTCCACCCTCAGGAGGTCCCTGGACCTCACTCCCAGCCAAAGGGCACCAGGAGCAGTCCCAGCTCTTCCCTTACTCTCTGGTAGAGTAAGGGGAACAGCAGTCTCCCACCACTCCCCTAGGGGAGGGCACACAGTGTACAGAGTCCTGCACACTGCACTTGGGTAGACCAGCCTCTCTCACGGTAGAGGCAACTCACTAAATACAGGAAATACATTTGTTTAAGTACAGATCCAGTAGGAACCACCCCTGTGCCTCTGATTGGACACAAGGCCTGATTGCACTACCTTCTCTGACTCACTGCACTGTAATATGTGTGGAAAACCCACGATTACTCCTGGCAATCTACCCTTACTGGGGAAGGGGGGAAGGAAGTGTTCAAGAAAGGGTGAGAGAAATTCATGGGAGGGAAATAGAGGTGAGCGAGGAGGTGCGTACGATAAAGAGGGGGAGCACTGCAATGCAGCTGGCGGGGGGGACTTTGGAATCTCTAGTCGTGGAAAGCTGCTGGCCATCTGTTAGTTAGTATGGATCCTGAAATACTTAATTTCTACAGGATGAGATGCATCCTAAAGGCACTGTTCCTTTTTTATGTTTTACATTTCTTCACTATACTGTACAGTAGGGTTTCTGTTTTCACCTATCTAGCATTTTCCCTGCGCCCTTATTTCTAAAGGTTTGTATTCCAGAAAAATGAGCTGAAAACTAAAGGTAATATGGTTGCTTATCCCCTCCCACTTTGTGACATCATTGCACTTTAAAAAACCAGACCCTCCAACACTGGGCACTTTAAGATAGGTACATTATACAGTAGTTCCGATGTCACTGTGGGATACAGCTTATACCCAAGTGAGGATTATCTATGAAGGAACCATAACATGCACTGTATTACATGTAAAGGTCATTGCTCCAATAAAACACTTGTATTTCTGGATTTATTTGTATGTACTAATATATACATCCCTAAAATCAGCTCATCGGTTATCGAATCAGTCATCTATCTTCAAACTGCTAAAATGTAGCTGAATTTTACGAGCTTCAACCAATATGAGATAGGCAGTGGCGCGCTCCTCACCGCTCATTCACATGGGCAGATAGGACGCCAAGAGCGGGTTCGAGTCCCGGTGAAATTTTTTTTTCCCCGGGCATCCTTGCTGAAGTCCTTCTTCAGAACCGTGGCGTCATTTTGTCACCAATGTGAAGTCGCACACCGTCACATCGCCATGGTAACGCGACATCATGACTTCATTCGATGCTGCAACGTCACGTCGCCATGGCTACGGAACGCCGTGTGACGTCGGTTCAAAAGAGGAGAGCGGCAGCAAGGAGTGAGAAAGAATGATAGTCCCGAGAAAGATAGAAACAAATACAGCATAGCAGGGCCCCGGGCCCTCTTCCGGACCACCGGGCCCTGGTAGTTTGTACAGGCTTCGCCCCCCCCCCCCCTTCCCCTCTGTCTCGTCGGCCCTGGGGGCAGGTCAGAAATAGATACAAAAGATACAGCTGGTTTTATTAGGTACATCTATGAAACAAAATAAAATATAAGGTCTGTAATCTTTTTTTTTTTTTTAAGAGCATCAATTGAAGCTTATTCTGTTTAAAGCTTATAGTTGGGAGTAGTGATTGTTTAAGTAATCGGTGTCAGGTTTACACCTATCACTGAAACATTCACACAGTGTATGGTCTGAAGAAAGGACTTGATAATATTATTATATGTATACCCCTGCTCTGATGCCTTAATACAGCAGAAGCTACAGTAATTGAACTCAACCAAAGTCTCCTGTGTGCTTCCTCTATTACCAATACCTTCTCATATCCACGTGGATCCAGTTTTGAGACACCGGGATCAACAGAGGGTGAGCACCCAGGAGGAAAATATTGTTAACTTTTTTCTTTAAAAAGCAAAGGTGTGCCATTTTGTTTTACTCCCACTTCTACTGAAAAACTCCAGTATTGGAAATCTTCGTTTTAACCTTTTTGTGACATAATATATTGTAAAATACCATACATATGACAGCGCTCCTCACTTTAGAAGTGTGCTGCTGGTAAAAGGATTGGCCTTACATATATGCAAAACAAAAAAACAGATCCTGCGCTCCTACCAATTTTGGCTAAAATATACTAGTGACATATTTACATCCTAAGTCTGTGTAACAAAGGAGTCATTTGGTTGCGTTTTTTGATCTAAACATGATTCAAGCCTGCCTAGTTAACATATCTGTTCTTTTGTTTTCCATAATATATTTTGTGAGGCTGTTTTTTAATGGAGCTGTTTAGTATACACCCGTTCAGACTACACTTTCAAAGGAGCCTTCACTTTGCCAGCACATTACAGTAGCCTGGAATAAAGATTGTCAAGACAATATATATTTATACACACACACCTCTATAAAACTCCAGATATCAGTGTGTCATATCCGGCACACCTGTGAGCACGTGACCTGCATACGGGACAAAGGTTAATACACAACTCCAAAGCTGGCCCACTTTCCACCTTCGCAAAGGTCCCTCAAGTGAACAATATTTCCCCTCAATCCATCCCAATATACTATCTGTCACGGACAGCACACATGTGGGCACGTGACATAGATGTGCAACCAGGATTAATACACATGGCTACTCGAGCCAACTCACTTTTGCCTGCGCAAGGTACCTTCAATGAGTTAATATTAACCCCTTACTCAATTGCAATCATATCTATACGCTGCCACCATCTGAGAATTATGCAAATTAATATATATCTGCTAGGGTCTCAGGTCCCTGTTTATTATTAAAAAAAAAACTATGCAGTTAACCCACAAAAATCTGTTGTAGTTAAATGTGTCTGAAAATGTAAATACTCCCTCCTGAGCGTGCAACAGTTTATTCAGAGCCCCAAAGCATTACTTATTAAAGAATTGTTTAACATATATAAAAAGACAGTACTTCAGATGTGTCACATACGACCCCCTGCTAGCACGCGACCTGCATACGGGACAAGGGTTTATACTGACGCTCGCAAGGGCACCCACTCTTCACCTCCGCAAAGTTCCGTCAAATTGACAGTATTTCCTCTAAAGCAGGGGTCCTCAACTCCAGTCCTCAAGGCCCTCCAACAGGTCAGATTTTCAGGATATCCAGCTTCAGCACAGATGGCTCAGTCATTGACTGAGCCGCTGATTGAGCCACCTGTGCTGAAGCCGGGATATCCTTAAAACCTGACCTGTTGGAGGGCCTTGAGGACTGGAGTTGAGGAACCCTGTTCTAAAGGATCCAGGATCAATACACAACCCTCAAGCTGCCCCACTCTTCACCCCCTCAAAGGTCCCTCAAATGAGTTGTATCTATCCTCAACCCGTCCCAATATACCACTGCTACGAACAGCACACAAGTGAGCATGTGACTTAGGCTTCGTCCATGGATACTGCTTGCGGGCAGAGGCGCGCTGAGGCTGTGGGAAAGCGGGTGCTTTCCCTGGCCTTAAACAGCGCTCCATCCGGGGGCGTGTCGGCGGGTGGGCCAGTGACGTCACGGAGCTGGTTCGCCCTCATTGGGCGAACCGCTCACGTGACTGGCCCTGCGCTCCGGCAAGCGGGAAAATGTAAAATTTTCCTAAGACCTATGCTTCCGCGCGCTTGTGGAAGCATAGGCGAGCCCCTACTAAAGCCGATCTCATTGCGGCTGTAGGGGCTCAGTGCCGAGCGTAAGCGTGCCTCAGCGCGCCTCCACCCGCAAGCACTATCCATGGACGCGGCCTTAGTCATGCAACCAGGGTTAAAACACAAGGCTACTCTAGCCAACCCCCCTTTCTCCTCTGCAAGGAACCAGCAAGTTAGTATAAACCCCTACTCAATTGCACATCATAACTATCCACTGCCACCACCTGAGGTTATGCAAATATGATAAAATGTCAATTAATATTTTCCAGGGCCTCAGGTCCCTGTTTATTATAGGAAAACTTTGCACTTTAACACAAAATCAGTTGTAGCAACATGTGCCCGAATTTAGTAAGTTATTCTCTCCAGCGTGCACCAGTTCATTCAGAGCCCAAAGCATTACTTATTAAATGTTTTAATATATATAAAAATATAGTGTTTGGATTACAGAAACGGTACTACAAAATAAACATACAGTTACAATATAAGGCAGAACAGCATCTTAAAATAAAAGGGGTAAAACAGAAAATCCTATACAGTACGTTATCAAATTCTATGGATTTTCCCCAGAGAGGCACTGGTTCAGAAGATGAGATCTACCATGCTCTCCCAGGCACGTCCCTGGTCAGATCTGACGTTTAACAACCTGGCCCAGACTTAAGATACATTCTTTCTCCAGGCACCGGCAAGAGCCCACCCCTTCTACAAAATACTTTGAAGCTGTTCTCCCCCGACCCTGTCTGTAGACCTTGATTAATTCAATTGACACTTTGAGTGGGCCATCCACACGGACCCCCCTTCCCAAGTAAATCCGTTTGAAGCTCAGAGCAGCTCAAAGAAACAGTTTTGACCTGTTTCAGACTCAGCATTTTGTATTTTTGTTAAAAGAAGTGTAGCTCATTAACCCCTTAAGCACCAGAGGGGTTAAAATATCTATTACTTCATGACATTATCATGCAAGATGACATAAAGATAATTACAAGAACATACAATTACAGTAAATACAAAACAGTTTCTTAAAATAACAGAATACAACATAAAACAGAAATTCCTATACAATACTTTACCACATGCCATAAGTTTTCCCCAGAAAGGTCACTGGTGTAGAAATATGAGAATTCATGTGTTTGGTCCAAAACACACCTCTGTTGAATTCTGATTTCATAACTCATGGGCAAGCCCTATATACACCATTCTTTTCCCATTGATACAACAAACTCACTCCTTTTGATATTTAAAAAGTGTTACCTCAATATATAAATGCTCATAACTTAATTTTCCCACTACATAGGTAACGGGACTAATTTTGACTGTCTTGCTTTTGACAAATGGATATCTGTTCTTGGCACATCTTACCCATGTAGTGTGTGGTACGGTTTGATTTGTCTTTTTGCCATGATGACAAATTTGTACCTGTTATTATGGAGAATCGATGATGTCACATGATATTTTCATTTTTGTTGTAAATTTTTTATTTGTAATCCACAGTTTTATAATCATTAACATATACGGTACAACACACACAGAAATCATATCTAAAATTCTACATTCTATATTAGCATTACACAAACCTGTAGATATTGTCATTCTTAATAAAGTCCCACTTTGGTTGAATACTTGCTTAGCCATGCCCTTGAACCTTGCAGAACCCTCCAGAGAATACCAAATGAAGATAGCTCTAAAAGGATCCTGTTTATAAAGTTGTCAAGAGAGTCACATTATAATCTGATCTCTGGCAAAACAACTGACCTTCTCGCAAGACTCTAGCATTCCATACAACCTATCTTGTACTTTTAGTGGGCCATAGGTGATAACCCACCAATTAAGTCCTCTTTGAAGCTCTGGACAGACCCAGGGAGAGTCTTGACCTGTCATAAACCCAATATTTTGTATTTTTTTTAAAATCAAACTGTAGCTACATTAACCCCCGAAAGCACCAGATTGATTAAAAAAATGTAATATCTCATGATATTATCATGACATAGTGCAACAGAGATACAACTGAAATGCACAAAACGAGATATAGAGTTATCTTTTCAGAGTGCAAAAGTTTAAGTACTCAATAATTACTGTCTGAAATCTTATAAACAAAGTGTTTCGACCAAAGCATTAGCAGTGAAAGTGTTAATAAAAGTCACTGTACCAAACTTTCGTGGAGATCAGGATTCCTAAATTAGGCAGTGTGGGATTCTGATACCCCAGAGGGAAAGGATGGTTTGCTGGGAAAGTCCTTCGATTTAGCTACAGGTATGTTGTGAATTATAGAATTCATCTCCCAGTACCAGTTAAATATGTTACAAGGCCTTTTAGCATTGGGCGTTTGCCAGTTGGCCTTTAAAAACCGTTTTAACAATGCTTGTTTTATATTACTTTAATTATCTTAAATTGAATTTAATTTTGGTGCATATTCCTTTTTTTAAAGTGATGTAAGCATATTGTATAAACTTTTTTTTTTTAATACGTTACGTGAGGCAAGAACTCAAATTAATGAAGTCTATTATTTTATTTTCTCATGGTTGATTTGATTTCTTAACTGAGCTATACAAAGATGGCCTTGTTCTTCCATATTATTAATAATAAATATTACAGTGGACCCGGGAGGCTCTACCTAATGTGAAGAATGAAGAAACAAATATATTTAAATATTGTATTTACTATGGCGCTGTAACGTATGCTCACCACAAACAAGGTGGGACCGCGAAGCTGAGGTGGGGATGTTGATAGCCACCGACCTTAGCCGAGCAGCCACATCCGGAGTGCAGAGTGGTAGTCGTGTAGCTGGGTCAGGGAAGGAGAATTCAGATTGGTTGAAGTACTTGCCGTGGTCTGGGATTGGAGAGCTCGGGTTGTCGTTGTGCGGTGCCGGGGTCCAGGGGTATAGAATGTAGAATAGTCGTATCCGTAGCCGTGATCCAGGGGTCAGAGAAGGCAGGAGTCCAGGTGTAAGCTGAGGTCAATATACAGGGAGCAAGTCATGGCAAAGGCAGGACAGCAAAGCTAGAGGTAAGCAAAAGTCACAAGAACAGAGTTTATGCTCAGCCAGTTTGCAAGAAGACTGGCTGAGCCTATAATTACAAGCAGCCAATGGAGAAGCAGCAGGGAGCTGTGAGCAATAAGTAATCACAGGTATACTGTGTACTGATAGGCAGGGGCGGAGAGAGTAGCAGCTGTGGAATAGTTGAGTGAATTAACCCCTTGCTTGCCTGTGTCTGCACGGCGTCTGTGCGTAGCTAGCGTGCGCTGTGCGTTGCCCATGTCGTCACGGTAACGAAGCCTGGAAACGGTCCCTTCAGTGTTTCCCTTCCTAGCAGTGTGGCGCCTGCGCGTAGGTTGCGGCTGACGCGCGTCACTCATGATGTCACACGGTAAGTCACGGGAGTAGGGCCTAAGCTCGATCCTGACAGGCGCTTAGCAGTGCAGAACTCACCATTAGCTTAAATGTATGAACAGTTATGTAAACATTGAGCACCCCCCAAAAGTAATGCAGCTTTGGGAACCAAGTTGTTTAATTTGCTTCATTATTTTGTTTTTGTTTGTGATTTAAAGATCTTTGTGATGATAGCATTGGTGCGTTTTACAATTTTATTTCCTACCTTGCAAATAATTTCACAGACAAAATCAATCTGTACTGTATTTGTATTCTGATTGGGTGGGTCATTTCTTAGGGTCCTTCTTATTTAGAAATATCCCTAAAGTTTTAGCCCTATGCACTTAAAGGAGCAATCCAAGCTGACTTTTTTTTTTTAGGATTGAAGCAGGGGGTCTCCAGAGCCGAACCCCATTAATTTCAGCTCCGGGGGGGGGGCCTGCTTACCCAGATCTTTACCTCCATAGGGGGTGCCGGTATTTCGGTGGTCATATGGGCAAATAGGAAGTTTCACCGGATGACATCACGTCTCCCTACTGGACCACAAGACGCGGGAGCTTTGAAACTGCACCATTACATGAACCACATAGCAGAGCTGGAGCGGCTACTGGCACCCCTTACGGAGTTAAGTATCTCTGGAAGAAGGGAGTCCCCAGAGCTGAAATAAATGGGGTTCAGCTCCGGAGACCCCCTGCTTCAATCTTATATAAAAAAAAAATGTAATTAAAAAAAAGAACAGCTTGGATTGCTGCTTTAAAAGGAAGTAAATGCCCATTCAGACATGTATCATCATTTCTAGTCATCACCTTGAACTTGGTTATGTCTATTTTGACCAAAGCAGACAGTCATGGTACCTGTGCGCTCTCAGTGAGGTGGCCCAGTCTGGATTCTGGCAATGCTGCTTGCAGAGTAAACACCGTGATTCCTCTTCTCCTGCACTGCACCTTCTAGCACGAGTCTCCACTGCACCTTCTAGCACGAGTCTCCACTGCACCTTCTAGCACAAGTCTCCACTGCACCTTCTAGCACGAGTCTCCACTGCACCTTCTAGCACGAGTCTCCACTGCACCTTCTAGCACGAGTCTCCACTGCACCTTCTAGCACGAGTCTCCACTGCACCTTCTAGCACGAGTCTCCACTGCACCTTCTAGCACGAGTCACCACTGCACCTTCTAGCACGAGTCTCCACTGCACCTTCTAGCACGAGTCACCACTGCACCTTCTAGCACGAGTCACCACTGCACACAGGCAATAAAACAATGGTTTTCTTAAACATTTTCAGTCTTTAATTCGCAGAACCCAAATATGTGGCACAATATTTTAGGGAACAAACCCCTTCGTCAGGTTGGAGTAGTGTATATAGATGGAAAGTATTATTAGCCTCCTGTTTCTCCATCTGGACACACCCAGGGCCATCTTAACAACATTAGAGGCCCTCGGGCAGAGCAGTGGACGGGGCCCTGCCTACACTGTCACTCCCGGCCTCCCACGCGCTCACTAACAGCAGCAGGCACCGGAAATGCTGCACTGCTAGGCTGCGAGCGGTTGTGATGCGAGCCGGGGTGCCGGGCGGGGGAGAGCGAGCGGAGCCGGGGTGCCGGGCGGGCGGGGGAGAGCGAGCGGAGCCGGGGTGCCGGGCGGGCGGGGGAGAGCGAGCGGAGCCCTCCTAGCTAGACTTAGAATGGAGATTTTTAGCATTGGTGGGCACGCATTGGTAGGGTTGCCAGGTGGCTTGTCCAAAAATACTGGACACCCACGCCGCGCCCCCCCCCCCAAACACATATAAAAAAATACCCCCACGCCCCCGAATACATTTAAAAAATACCCTCACCCTCCCCAAATACATTTAAAAAATACCCTCACCTCCCCCAAATACATTTTTAAAAAATACCCCCACCTCCCATATACATTTAAAATATACCCCACCTCCTCAATACATTTAAAATATACCCCCACCTTGTCAATACATTTAGAATATACCCCCACCTCCCCAATACATTTCAAATATACCCCCACCTCCCCAATACATTTCAAATATACCCCCACCTCCCCAATGGATTTAAAATATACCCCCACCTCCCCAATACATTTAAAATATACCCCCACCTCCCCAATACATTTAAAATATACCCCCATCTCCCCAATATATTTAAAATATACCCCCACCTCCCCAATACATTTAAAATATACCCTCACCCCCAATACATTTAAAATATACCCCCACCTCCCCAATACATTTAAAATATACCCCCACCTCCCCAATACATTTAAAATATACCCCCACCTCCCCAATACATTTAAAATATACCCCCACCTCCCCAATACATTTAAAATATACCCTCACCCCCCCAATACATTTAAAATATACCCCCACCTCCCCAATACATTTAAAATATACCCCCACCTCCCCAATACATTTAAAATATACCCCCACCTCCCCAATACATTTAAAATATACCCCCACCTCCCCAATACATTTAAAATATACCCCACCTCCCCAATACATTTAAAATATACCCCCACCTCCCCAATACATTTAAAATATCCCCCATCATCATGATCTCATCTCCCCAGGCTGGCCCCATCACCATTTTATCCCCCCCCCCCATCATCTCACCCTGCCCCCCCATCATCTTCTCACCCTGTCCCCCATCCTCTTAACCTGGCCCCCCCATCATCTCATCCTGCCCCCCCCCATCCTTTCACCATCTCATCCTGGCCCCCCATCCTGTCACCATCTCACCCTGCCCCCCCATCCTGCCACCATCTCACCCTGCCCCCCCATCCTGTCACCATCTCACCCTGCCCCCCCATCCTGTCACCATCTCACCCTGCCCCCCATCCTGTCACCATCTCACCCTGCCCCCCCATCCTGTCACCATCTCACCCTGCCCCCCCCCATCCTATCACCATCTCACTCTGCCCCCCCATCCTGTCACCATCTCATCCTGCCCCCCCCCATCCTGTCACCATCTCACCCTGCCCCCCAATCTGTGTCCTTACCTTATTGCCAAGAAGGACACATACGTCTCTGGGCCGCCGGGGTGTGGGCTCCGTCCCAGCTGTCCTCTTATTGGCTCTCCGCTCCTCCAATCAATGACAGGCTGCACACAGAGACACACACCAGTGCTCCTGCCCGGCCACCATCTCAGTACTACTCTCTGCACTGCCTGCCCTCGTGCTTGCGCTGCCCTCCGCTTCCACAAAAATGTATTACCTCCGATTGAAAAAACGGACACCTGGCAACCCTACGCATGGGTCGGGCGCGTGGGGACCCCTATGCTGCGGGCCCCCGGGCAACTGCCCAGCGTGCCCATATGTTAAGACGGCCCTGGACACACCTCCCTCTACCTGATTGTGCACCAAGAAGAACTACTGTAATATTGCTTCCCACATTACCATATAATTACATCATGTAAGAAAGGGTACACCAACTGTCAGATAAAGTTACACTTTCTGATAAGAATTGAAGGAGCCATTATTATATATAATATCTGGGGGGTTTGGGGACATCTCTATGTCACCTGTGGAGATTACTATACTACTCTCTCTACTCTTTTTGGTGTGTTTGATAACACTATCTAATATTTCTCTTACTACTGGAGAATCAAGCCACGGCAGGAGAGCACGCTTAATGCCACGTGTTTTTATACTCTCAGAGTGGAGACATAGTGAAATTAATCAGTTATATGGAATATACACCAGTATCAAGCTAGTTACCTATGCCTTAATACGACAGGTGACAAACATGCTTTAAGAGCTGTCCTTTTACAGATAACCGAGTCTTACTGAAACAACATGAAATATGTTTTTGACATTGACATCTATTAGAATATTTTAAGAATGTCACACCACTAGGATTCTTATATATAATTAGCCCAGGTGTAAGACACTCGAAGATACTCCAGAGATGCTTTCGTCATTTAACCAGTTTTTGGATACGTAAATCAATAATACTCAAGGTGCACTTAGGGAAAAACAAGCATTTATACATATAAGGTAGATAAGGAAATCAACCAGAAAGAATCCCTAATGGTGTGCACTCATGAGGTAAAAGTGAGCTGGAAAAGTTTTAATCCAGGGTGTTGCAGGGTCAATGTAACAACATGTGAGTTTCTTAGAAGGGGCTTGTTTATTCAGCCTCAAAATATCGCATACAAAAATCGTACAGCTTCTTTTCAGCATATACAGACAAACAGAATATAAGTCCTGAGCAGGGCCTTGCATCTTTCCCCACAAGGGCTGTTTAAAGTTCAGAGTAGCAATAAGCAACGATATATCATAGGAAAAGACAGACCTTGTAGCAAGCCGTTTTCCTCCAGCGTTCCAGTCTCTCACTGGTTCAGACAGCCAGGCATGTGTGAGCAGCCTCGGTTTTTAAAGCCCCTTAACGAGACAGCTGGGACCTGACCAATTAACAAGACCTTTTCCCAGCTGAAATTTAACCTGGTCACTGCTGCACTGCAGACCTAAACATAGGTCTGCCAGGCATATGGCTGGTGTCTTATATTCTCCCTGTTACATTCTTCACCTGTTAGTGTGTGGCTGGGGCCATGCACGCCTGAAGCCCGACCATCCACCCCTTCTCTAGAGAAAAAAAATCCGGCATTTGTATTTTCCTTTCCAGGCCTGTACTGAATCTCAAACGAGAAAGTTTGGAGGGCCATATACCACCTGCTCAACCTAGCATTGGAGTCTTTCATTGTATTTCACCACTTTAATGGAGAACGGTCTGTCACCAATGTAAAATGGACTCCTGCCAGGTAATTGTCATGATTGCTCACCACAAACCAGGCGGGACCTTGAGGCTGAGGTGGGGATTTTGCTAGCCACCGACCAACAACCGAGCAGACACGTCCAAAGTGCACAGCGGTAGTCGTGTAGCTGGGTCAGGGTAGGAGAGGTTCGAGTGGTCTAGGTACTTGCCGTGGACAAGGAGAGTTTGTATAGTCATTGATGCGGTGTTAGAGTCCAGGGGTAGAGAGAGAGAAGAGTAGTCGAGTTCGTAGCCGTGGTCCAGGTGTCAGAGAAGTTGGGAGTCCGGGTGCAAGCTGTGGTCAAAATTACAAAACACGAACAAGGCAAGGCAACAGGAAGCAAGGAGGTAAGCACACAAGAAAGTTTATACTCGGCCAATTTGCCAAGGGGCTGGCTGAGCATATAAAGGAGAGAGAGACAATGGGAAGGCTGCAGGGAGTGAGCATCATCCTTATGCTGTATAGAGCGGAGCTCGTAACATCTGTAGAATAAGTGATCCCGTTAACCCTTTGAGTGCCTGTGTCCGCACGGCGACTACATGTATTCCGCATGTGCTGTGCGCTGCCCTTGTCGTCATGAAGGCGGGACCTGGAGGTGGTCCCCGTGGTGTCAGTCTTCCTAGCGGGGTGGCGCCTAAACGCCTCTCTCCCCCTCAGCTATCTCTCTCTCTCTCCCCCTCAACTATATCTCTCTCTCTCTCCCCCTCAGCTATCTCTCTCTCTCTCTCTCTCAGCTATGTCTCTCTCCCACTCAGCTATATCTCTCTCCCCCTCTTCCTCTCTCTCTCTCTCTCCCCCTCATCTCTCTCTCTCTCTCTCTCTCTCTCTCTCTCTCTTTCTCTCTCTTTCCCTCTCTCTCTTTCTCTCTCTCTCTCCCCCTCAGCTCTCCCCCTCAGCTCTCTCCCCCTCAGCTCTCTCTCTCTCCCCCCTCAGCTCTCTCCCCATCAACTATCTCTCTCCCCCCTCAGCTCTCTCCCCCTCAGCTCTCTCTCTCTCTCTCCCCTCAGCTCTCTCTCTCTCCCCCCTCAGCTGTATCCCTCTATCCCTCAGCTGTATCCCTCTCTCTCTCTCCCTCAGCTCTCTCTCTCCCCTCTCAGCTCTCTCCCCCATGCCTACCTTTGGCGGGAGGAGATGGTGACCAGAGAAGCAGCCAGTAGAGGAGTTGCGCTGTGGCAGCAGACACAGGAAGTAAGTAATTCTTCTAGGTCAGACTACTTTAGGGCTTTCCTCCCCTGCTTTCCTCCCCTGCTGTGCTGATACCTCTACCAGCTAATTCTTTAATGCCGGGGCCCACTGCCGCATACCATCAACCCTTGCTTGTCTCTACAGCGGGGGGGGGGAGAGGGGGAGAGAGCGGGCCCCCCAAGAGCACAGGCCTCCGGGCTTTGCCCAGGCTGCCCAGGCTATAGCTACGCCCTTGGACTGAATCTTTCTTAGGAAGTCATGACACTGACAAGATGTTTGCATTTCCTATTGTGTTGGCATACTACAGGGGTCGGCAACCGCAGCTCTTTCCGCACCTACATGTGGCTCTCCTCCGTCTGCAGGTTGCTGCTCCCCCAGCTGCTGCCTCTCTCCCTCTCTGTGCGGGGGGTGGGGGAGAGGCCAGCTGGTGCTGGTCAGGCCTCTTGTTGCCGCCAGGCATCTCCCCACCTGCTGGCCTGCCTCCTGCACTGCAAAGACACACTGTGACATTTCTGTTCAAATTTGACCAAAGGGTTACAATAATATGACCACAAAACATGACATGTCTATAATAGGTTTTACTTCCTCAAAAATTGTTTCTAAATTTGCCACATAAGTAACAGCAACCAGGTTAAAAATATCAGGAAGTGAAAGACAGTGAAGGGCCTGTTGTTCACCATGGTTCACATAGATATGTGTAGCCATGTATCCTCTTGGCTACTAATCTGCCCTGTCTAACTCATAACCCCTGGTACCAGTGCAGGCAGTGTTAGGGTTAATCTAGGGTTTCTCCTGCAGTAAGCAGCTCACTTGAGTGACAGGGGGCGGACTTAGAGCCTGTGTGCTGCCCTATCAGGGTCTCAGACCCCTGGGTACAAGAGGAGATACAGAGCCTAAATGTAGTAGTCCTGGGAGAGTTCTGAGTGCTGAGAGAGACCCTCTCCCTCAGGGGAGTGGGGTACTACCCCTTATTCTGCCAGGGAATAAGGGAGCTAAGGACAGACCCATGGGGCCTCAAGCTCCCTGGGTTGATTCCAGGGACTCATGGAAGAAGTGTACCTGTTGTATGCTGTAGAAGAATAAAGAGCTGTTCCTGATTTATACTCCTGCCTGAGAGTGCAGTTAATCAGGGGGCGTACCGGAGGGTTTTCCTGCAGGGAATGCACACAGTTCTGCTGGGGCCTGCGGGGTACGAAGGCGCTGCACCAAGTAAAGAACTTAGAAGAGCCCTAAAGCCTGTCCTGTTCATCCCCACTACAACTGGCGGGCACTCAGTATCCTGTAAGACTAGCAGGTGAGCAGCACAACAACACTGTAACGGAGTGCTCACCACAAACAAGGCATGACCGCGAGGCCGAGGCGGGGATAGATATATAACGCCACCCACAGCCGCGGGGGCACGTCTGGAGTATAGATTAGTCGAAGTGGCCGGGCCAGGTTAGAAGAAGTAAGGGATAGTCAAAGATACTTGCCGAGTTCTGGGTTGGAAAGGTGCGGATCGTTGCAGGTACTTTAGCTGTGGTCAGGATTGGAGCGACGCGGCACGTCGGGGTACTTTACCGAGGTCGGAGTTGGAGAGGTGCGGATCGTCGTCGGTAGCCGGCGTCAGGAGTATAGAAGAGCGGAGTCCAGAGAGAGAGCCGAGGTCAAGAACCGAGGAGCAAGGCAAGACAGTGGAGGCAAGGGCAGCAGTGAACACTTCGAAACAACAAAGGTTTATGCTCAGCCAAATTGCCAGAGGGTGGGGGAACACCTGTTAGATATATAACACCTTGATATGTTGAGACTGCTTGTCCGGCAGCAATATATTCTAATATTTCTAATAGCAATACAGTATCTTCAAAGTAATAGTAAATAAAAATACCATTTGTGGTACATTCGCACGTCTCAGACAGATCTGCACCCCTGTCCTTCCCCATTATCACTTAGCAAACAGTGCTTCCACTGCAGCCAGGGATTCTGGGTAATGACAAATACATTTTTTGAACCTTAATAATGAAACAACCTTTCTGCCCCACATTCGTATTTTGAGTTGATACATAACTTCAATCTGCGCTATCACTAATAACTGTATTTTTAGGGTGTACACCAAGTCTTTTTTATTGATTTTGTGGCCTAAACATCTGTACGCCAGACGCTGTCCACGTCTGTGCTACAAAACAAATGGGGAAAAACAGTTTTTTTTACAACGTTAATCATTAATCATTGTTTTTTTTTTCTTGTGTAGTGCTCACAGTCTACACAATCGTGTACATACTGTAGAAATTTCTGCAGGGACAAGCCCCTGCCCTGTCGAGCTTATGATGTATGCCCACAACACTATGTACATTGTTTTTATTTCCTCCCCACCCCTCACTCAATGTGTTCCCTCACTTATTTATTTCAGGACCATGCTGCTTACCTAATGGCTCTCCCGTTGTCTGGGCTTCGGCTTATGTCCCTGATCGGCCTACTCTGAGCGCGCATGCACCGGCTTACCTCCAGTTGTCTCCAATGGTGATTAGATGCCAGGACCTGGTTACTTAGCAACGAAGGATGCCTCGCACAACAGTTGCATGAATGATTTCTCCTCACACACGCATGCGCAGAGAATACTATGAGTGGACTGATCACAGCTATTCAAAATGGCCACCACCTGTCACTGGGGAGCCCTTATGATGTGCTGTCTTGTGGTTTCCTGATTAGTTAATTGGCTTCTTCTGATTGACTACACTGGTTTTTTTTAGGTATAAATATCTGCCACTTCCATTGTCCTGTTGCACCTCCCTGAAGAAGGTCCTCTCTGGACCGAAACATTGCATTGGGTGTGCCATCTATTCCTAAAACAGTTTTTTTTGCACCTTACCACTGAGTGCTGTTTCTTGATTTTCTTTTTTTTTGGGATCATCTAGTTCTATTTATTCTTCTGGGACATGCACAAGACCATACTATCATTACCGGAGTGCCAGCTGCCTTCCTCATCTATCTATATCTATATATACAATGGCTCCAGGGACCCTCTGGTTGCTGGTGAATTCCATTTTAAATCGTCAGTAGATAATGTCGCTGCTTTCTATTGGTGACTCTGTGGCCATATTTGTAGTCAATTGCCGGGGGATTCCTAGAGCTGGGAGCATCACAGCCGAACTCCGCAGATCCTCCAGATCCATGGGTGAGGAAGATTGCTGCTTCAAACTGAAACAAAACATGTTCTCGGTGCAATCCTGTCTACTATGGACTTTCTTTTACATTTCTTTTGTTACTTATACTAAGGAAACCACAAACAATTGAAATCAAAACCTCAGCTTACTTTTTTAAAGATTTCAATGGGAAAAAAAAATGATGATAATCGTGTTCACTGTAATGTGATGTGATGGAGAACCTTTAAAATCTTTTTAACCTTGTTTTACAGTGGGAAAGTTGCTCCTACTGTACATCTTTTCTGTATGCTCTTGATTTTGATAAACTATATATTATTATGAATCACAATCCCCTCACTGAGGGGGTTTGTCCCTCTTACTAACCAGTAATTAGTTCCACGGCTTCACCTCGCTTAAGCTCTTTTAGTGTCCAAGAGAAAGGAGACAGCAGCAAGTTGGCTCAGATGCGGCTGCACGCAGGCACACGGAACCCTAGTATGTCATCACTGGTTTTGTTACTTCTTGTTCTACCCAAAGGAGTCTGTTCATTCAACTGAGACAAGGACAGATTTTTACGAGGATTTGGATTTTTCTGCATTCCTTGAACCTTTATCCCATGTCCAAACTGTGCAAATGTTGTACGCAAATGAGATAAACGCGCCCAATGACATATTCCGAGGCTATTAATTAAACTGAGCGTTTGCCTACCACCTGGAAATTCTTTGCGTTGGGCACACTAGGACTTTATGGAACTAGCCCAAAAACTACTTTGGAAGTTTGTGTATGAAAATTGAAGTCTTTGATTCTTTATAAATAAAAAAGACACCCTGCGATTTAGGGCGATCCCGTTGTTTCCAAAGTTTATAAAAGCAAACAAAAAAAAAAACGTATGTAGGATTGTACCTTTCAGACTTGTTAAGAATAGTTAGATCGTTCTCACTTTACTATTATATGTTGCTGACATAGGCCTGCATCGGTTATCTGCTTGTCTGTATGTGAAATCTAGTTCCCCATTGTTCACTTAATAATTAACAACCTTAATTTGGTTGCAGCTTTTCATAACGTCATTGCCCTGTGCCTTGTGATTACATGTGACAGTCCCGGATGCTAATACCTTAGGAAAGTATCAGTTTAAATTAATACAGATGTAGCCAGCTTTATGTTACCGACCGATAACGCAGAATATCCCGTTATAACGCAGAATATCCCGTTATAATGCAGAGTATCACAGAGTTTCCATGAGTGCGACAACGCAGAATATCACACTATAATGCAATAACTCTGGCTACATCTTTATCTGACTCCCCAGATAAATATTGCAATATACAAATATCTGGCTATAAATATACAACATTCTATTCAGCAAACTGCTGCCCACTGGATGTCCCAGTTACACTAGGAATGAAAGACACTTCTGTACAAATGAATAATTATGACTAACTCATCGATGCTACCATTATTTATCTGGGCAGGTCTCTCAATTTTGGGGCTTGTCTCCTTTGAATTGCCAACTAAATCCAGGTCACCAGAGCAAGCTGATTCAGTGCAGTTATTTTGTTAATGTTTTCTCATTAGGGTCATTACTCAAAAGAATTACATACAGTATCACAGAATGAACTGGATCAACCCTCTATGCAGCATGAGCCTATTGAGAAACCTAGTTTATTTATTTATAAAATATTTTACCAGGAAGTAATACATTGAGAGTTACCTCTCGTTTTCAAGTATGTCCTGGGCACAGAGTTAAGACAAATAATACAGGGTTACAAATACAGTTCCATAAATCAACAGGGTATACATTATATACAATACATTGCATGCACAGTTAAAGAAAATATATGTTATGGGCGAATGAAACAGTTCTCCCTCATTACACCTTCTCTATGGCCCCTTTTGATTAATGGCCATTGGCAACATCAACCTGACCTACAGTTTTAATTTCCCGATCAGTGTTAGGTAGTTATAATTATTCTTGTCTTGGCTCATTCCTAAAATGGTGAGAGAGAATATATATCAAATAAAGAATATCCCCAGTGAGCACATTCACATGTCTTAGACAGGTCTGCAACCCTCCCTTTCAACCATTATCACCTAGCATACAGTGCTTCCACTGCAGCAAGGGATTCTGGGAAATGACATGCAAATGAGCACACAGTGTCACCTTATATATTTATATATGCTACACTTAGTAGCCTGGGCCTACAGCAATATTAGGCAGCTTTTGCTAATACGGCTGGTAGACATTCCTATATACTGTAGGAGGGGAGTTGTCAGGTGTGTGTGTGGGGTTGGGGATATGGCCTGATTAAGGGGAGGTTTGTGCGAGCACTTGCCTGGGGCGACAACCGCAAACGGGCGCCAAAAGAAACCACCAGGCACCTTGCCGCTTTACTTTTTGCCGCGCACACTCCGAACCCCGACGCCATCTTTACATTTCTGAGTCCTGTGTACCCTCGTCAAGGGACATTTAAACATGGAGCATCAGAGCTACGGGCGCGCGCGGAACTTGCGAGGTTTGTGTTTGTGTTATATGTTTGTGAGTTAATGTAGTATGTATTGTCTTATGGATTCTATTTATTGTATTATGTTCACTTATTTTTCACTGTCGAAACACTTTTATATACACTATTATGTCGTATATGTTGTATAATTTATGCTCTTATGGGTATTTCAGCCTTATTTAATGGGAATATATAGTGGTAGAGTTTGTGCTGGGACACGGTCCTTTCGTTTATTTCTATCACATAGGGGCTCTGCCATGTTTGAGTCACTGCTACCCAGCTGCTACGACTGGCGCTGTATTCAGCGTCCTGTTGTCATGACAGCAGAAGGGAGGCGATTTTGAGTCTGCCGTCATGCACGGCCGTAATGACGTTACGCCGCACGTAGGCGCCGGGCTCACACTCATGTGAGCTATGTGGTGCGCATGTGTGGACCCCGTCGCGGTGGAACCGTTTTCGAGCAGGGACAGCTGCCGTGAGTCATGATGGGTGAACATTGGGGTATATATTTGCCTATTTTCATATGTTTGTCAGCCCTCAGCTTAACAAAGACTGCGTGGCAGTCGAAACGTTGGTCGTTTCTGTGCTGAATAAAATCTCTAACTGAGAAGACCGTGTGCCTGGATGACTCCTCTCTCCATGTGAATTTATTGGGATTTTTCAGGACATTCCCTCATTTCCGTGAGCTCCTGAAGTTGACGTATTCTTTACCAATAGATGTGCCAGACAGCTGCTTTGTATGACTTTGTTCCCCAATTACCCCAGTTGAGTGTGCTTTATGTATGTGTAACTCTGTTTCCCCCACCCAATCTGACATAGGGCCTATCTCTGGGAAACTCGCTCTGGTTACATAGTTGAGTGTGGTGCAAACCTGCTGGTAACAGGGTCCCTGGGTCTCGCGCATGATGGTGTAGTAAATGACAGGACAGGCCTCTGGGGTCTTGCCCAAATAGTACTCACAGGTGCCGCCGCATCCATCTCTTGCAGCCCCCAGGTGTACGGGGAGAAGTCTGCAGGAGAATCTCTTTCACCCTCTTCCCAATAGACTTTACTTTCAGGCAGGAGGTATAATAAAACACAGTGTCCTTTATTGGTCTCTCTGTATTCAGCAGCACCGTTGATAGTAGCTTGTAGGGTGTCCACTCTCAGGATGTCCCTGGACTCACTCCCAACCAAAGGGCACCAGGAGCGGTCCTAGCTCTTCCCTTATCCCCTGGGAAGACCTGATTACACTACCTTCCCTGACTCAATGCACTGCTATGAGTGGGGAAAACCCATAATTACTCCTGGCAAACCTACACTTACTAGGCCTTACTGCCAGGAGGAGAGCAGACCTATAGGCCAAAAACCAATCAGGGCTACATATGGAACAGTTGTGGTTATTATTTTTCAATAAATTAACTTTTATTAACTCTGTAGTTCTGTCTGTCGAGTTGATCCCTGGTGTGTTAGTCCTGGTCTCCCGTGGCAGTAGCAACATTTATAAAGATTATAAGAGATCGATAAGCAGTTTTTCTAAATTCAAATACTACACTATAATTGCATAATGTAAGGCACTAACAGAGTTTCTAGCTGAATAAGTACACAAGGCTTTACAAAGAACTAGGGGACAAGGGGGGTCATGAATGATGTCCCTACTTTTGAAATAGGTGATCCTAGGTCAACTCCCAGTGACTCTATGCAAGTCACTCACTTTCCCCTTTGCCCTTATGCACCAAACCAGAGATGTCAGTGAACTCAGAACACTGAGATTTGGGGGTTATGGATTTAAAAAAACAAATGTAATTTCAATGAAAGTTTCTTAAACTACTAATGCTAAAATTCAACGAGGCTCCAAAAAAAAACCCCAGTGAGAGTTGAGAAGACTTCGACTGTAAGCTCTTCGGGGCAGGGACTCCTTTTCCTAATGTTTATGTATGAGACACTTATTCCTATTATGTGTCCTACTATTATGTCACGGGTATTACTGCTGTAAAGCGACATGTATATGGATGGAGCTATACAAATAATGATATGCATACGGTACATACTGAAAGCTGCAGAGCAGGGACCTATGTCAGAATATTGCATGTGTAGGCCTGTGCAGAGTACAGCACACAGCGTAGAGGCACTACACTCCGTTATTTAACCCAGGGGTGCGCAAACTCTTCTCCCTGCACCCCCCTGCCTGCTCGCCCCCCCCCCCCCCCCCCCACCTCCTCCGGTATCAAATGATTCCGCGGGGTCATGGAAAGTTAAGGTAAGTAAAGCTATAGGAGCCTCACGCGATCCCCGGCATTTAATTTAACTGCCTTCGGGGAAGCGCGGGGCCTCTGTAACCACTGCGGCTCCCCCAGAAAATCTCACGCACCCCAGTTTGAGCACCCCTGATTTAACCAAACGCTGATCTAAATTAACATCCGGTTAATTGGAACGCCTATCCACTGAAGAGAATAACCCAACATTAACCCAGTGTTACTGCTTGAAATAATGTATGGTTAGTTTCTCCCACCCATTAGGGCTAATGATATGCAAAAGAGGCATTCCCTCCTGGCATTGCTTACCCACAAGGCCCCTCCCGGGGAGAGACTTTTACTAGGGCCCCAAGTTACTTAAATACCTCCCCAAGCACAGCATTATACAAAATGTGCGATAACAGTGCACTAAAAGGAAAACACATACCTGGGAAATATGCTGATTTATGTCATTTAAATATATGTTGCATGTCCAAATTAGCATATATCCCAGGTATCTTAGGTGTGTTTCGCTTTTTGTGCACAGGTATCTCTCCACGTACAGTATTGTATAAAGGTGTGTTTTAATGGAGCTTAGTGCATCTGGGCAAAGATTGTTGTTATTGTGTATAATGACCATTAGGTGGCGATAGATTTCTATTGTCTGGCAAAGACCAGTGTCATTCCACCAAGGGAGATTATTGGAGATCCATTGAGAATGGACAAATATTTTGAAATCTGAGTTTAGTTTGCTATCGCACTTCAGAAAAAGAGTCAGGTTGTCAACATTGTTTACTTTTCACGCTGGCTTTAACCCCTTTTGCTGCCAGAGGGGCAGAAATGCATTGCAGTTTACATCACCAGATTATTTTTGTAATCATCGTACATTGGTTCTCTGACCTCCGGTTCCCGAGATATAACTAGTTTTCCCACCGGGCACGTATTCACAGAACACCATATAGTCCCCAGGATCAGCCTTGCTCCGGCGGGCATGAGAGATCAGCAACGTCATCGGGGGATAGAGATTTTTTGTGTCATTCACTGGCACAAAAGTTTAAATATTGCAGGATACAGGGATCCTTGGAGGTCAAAGGACACCCAAATCAGCTACAGTGGACCCTGCGATTCAGGTACTATTACAAAAATATATGCACAACATAATGGGGACTGCTGCTTTAACAGGGTGAGCTTGGATTGGTTTCCGGCAAATAGAAGTTTTCCACTGGAACTGCGCTCCAAAGGAAACTTAAAGAGACCAGATTCAGTAAAAAGGTTACAGTTTATTAGAACAACAACAACTACGCTGACAACACATCAAACATAGACTGTAGAGACCTCCTACTCGTTTCTCAACACTAGGTGCTTTGTCATTTGTTTCCACCTATATTAATTACATAACCATCACATTTAACATCCCAATTTAAAGTGTGTGACCTCTTCACTGCTAAGGCGTTATGTGTGGCACGCCATCAGGAGGCAGAGTGGTGATTGACAGCTCTGCTGCCAAAAAGTTTATTCAACATCCGCTGTGTTTCAGCTGCACACGTCACCTCCAGTTTTCCACATGCCCGGACGAGTTTTGTATATACCGCATTGTAATTATGTATGTAGAGTTATCGTGTTTCGTTGATCACCGTGGTGTGATATTTACTATTCAGAATATGGGATTCCCCAACTTTCTCCCCTTTCGAGTAGCCTACTTTTGTTTAAAAGAAACGGTGCAGCAAGAGAAAAAAAAGTGGAACTTTGAAAAGAGAAGGCTTAAAATATAATCCTGTGTGGGCTTTCTTTTTGAGGAAGTAAGGATGAGGGAAACGCTAATAAAAGAAATGAGACTCACATTCTCAATATCCTGCGAAGATACTACTACTACTACTAATAATAAAAATAATAACTTTATTTTTGTAGTGCTTTTCTTTAAATGGGACTCAGAGCGCTTCACAGACTAAAAGGAAAAAAGAAAACATTAAAGGTTATAAAAGAGACCAAACACAAGGAAAGATGCAATACAGGATGGGACGGTACTGTAGCTATTAAATGTCGGACAGGTTGTGGTTCATTAATTAAATACCCGGGTAGACAAGTAGGTCTTGAGCCTGTTTTTATAGATTTCCAGACAGGAGGCCTCTCGAACTGTATGAGCAGACTGTTCCAAAGAGTGGGAGCAGCGTGGCTAAGAGCTCGAGCCCCAAAGGAAGTTAAGAAGATTCTGGGATCAGTCAGGAATCCTTCATCTGCAGACCGAAGTGAGCGAATGGGAGATATGGGAACTAGAAGCTCTCTCAGATATCTGGGACCCTGGTCATGTAGTGCCTTGCATGTCAACAATACAATCTTAAAGATGTCTTCTCCATGTCAATGAATGGGGCTGAAAATGCCCCTGACAAAATGAAGACAGCTTATGAAATCTGGGCATCAAAGTAATAGTAAAAGGAGCAGTCTTTCAGGTGACCAAAGTGCACTAATGGCAGCGTTATTTTTAATTGGTTACATTTTAACTGACAGCAAAATTAAAAACAAAATGTAAAGCAAATTGCGCAATTTTAATCTGGCGTGTCTTTGTGTCAGGGTATCCAGGTCTTTGCTCCAATATTGCCTCCATCATTAGATTGTAAGTTCTCCAGGCAGGGATTAGATTGTGACTGCTAACTTCTAGGAACAGTAGTACGTAGATTGTCAGCGCTATATAAATATCTTTTTCTTTTCCCCCAGGAAACAAATTAGTAACTCATTTTATGTCAGGGTAATGGAATCTTTATTGTTTAAATAAGCCAGTTATAATGACAACTAAGCCTGCCTCTGTAAGAGTAAAAGTGAATCAATAACAAGTGACATACACTGCAAAAAGGAGGTGGCCAACTCCAGTCCTTAAGGGCCACCAACAGGTCAGGTTTTCAGGCTATCCCTGCTTCAGCACAGGGGTTGAGCCATCTGTGCTGAAGCAGGTATATCCTGAAAACCTGACCTGTTGGTGGCCCTTGATGACTGGTCTGGAGTTGGCCACTCCTGCCTTAATACCAGGGAATTTCCCAGGTGAAAACCACATGGCACAGAGGCTGTTTGTTTTCTACTCCTGTAACTTGGCGAAGCATGACAGGCTTTTTTTTCAAGCCCTTGCGTTCCACTGTAGCATTCGACTGTGGCTGCTGGGGGGGGGGGGAGCTGACAATTGTCACTAGTCACTTTAAGACCCAATACAGGAAGTGTTGGACTAATAGAAATCAGGAAGTCGAGTGTTAGTAACATTACTGTTGCTCGTTTGCTGCAGCTGGTGCAGCCGGCACCTCCACACTGCCCGCTTAATTTCCTATGGGACAGCCATTAGCAACGAGTGTGAGCACTGGCACACCTGGTATATGGTCTCGTTGATGCCACTGTACCATTAAGGAGCGGCAGACTTTCAGATCCTCTACCTTGCTGCTAGTGCGAAGAAGAAAGATCGAAAACTTGATGCGTGACTCTTATTAAAAAAAAAAAAAAATAATAAAAAGAAGAAAGGAAGAAAAAACGACAAGACATAATGGTATAGGAAAAATCAGATTTACCTTAGAGATCGTTATATTAAAGAAAAATCCACTTTTCTCCAAAATATAAAGAATGGCATCCAAAGGTACGTATTTCTTTTTTTCTTTAAAGCAAGACATTTCCTCCTAATACTGTAAGTTCCTCTTTCTGTGTTCGTGACCAGTTAAGCGAGTTTGTTGAATGCACTTTCCTGCAAAACAAAGATCAAATGTGCTCATTTTCCCCCTTCCATTTATTCGCAGTATAAGGGGTTCTACACAAATACGTCCTCGTTCTGTAACCAAGAATTCAGGGTTGTTGGTAGCCTAAAAGTTATCCTATTTAAAGATGCACCCGGGGTTATCACCCCTCGTTCACGCATAAGATAACGCATTAAATCACCCGTGTGTTTTCTCCTTAAGCATTGTTTTCAGAAGCGGCAATTTAAGATAACGCATGCATTGGGTTACCGCGTGCAATCAGCTCTGCTTACTTCTGTACTATGCTTTTAACATTACTGCTATTGACCGCGGTGCATTCGCAAAAAGCGAAACTTCATCTGCTAACGAGCGCTATTAGTTGCGTACAAATTTTGCAGTATTTACTAATGCGGGCATCATTCTTCAATGGTAAATACTGTATGTCACAGTGTGGTGGTATTAATCACTGAAGGGTATATAGGGGAAGGGAACTAGCTATAAGCGTGCTCCAAAAATACTTTCAGTATACTTGTTGCAGCCATTAACCCTGTGTTGTCCGAGGCCAGAAATGCATTGCAAAGTGATGGTATCTGAAGGTCCAATTCAATGTACTGCTTAGCCTCTTTCTCATGTTGGGGAAGAGATCAGCTCCATACGGAGGAATGGGACTAAAACCTTTCCCAGCACAAGGTAGACAGCTTCACAGCATATTGATAAGAGCCAATGTAGCTACGATATTAGCACCCCGTGTCTCTTAAAACCAAGCGGCTTTTGCACGTGTTTGGCGACGTCACCAAAAGCCGCCGGAAGAGCAGGTATGAGACTATGCAGAGGCCTCGCGCACGCCCCCAGCATTTAATTTAAATGGTTTGGGGAAGAGTGCAGGGCCCCTGTAAGCGCCCTCCCCCCCCCCCACTCCCCAGAAAATTTCGCACCCTCTAGTTTGCACACCCCTGATCTCGGGCGTGATCAATAGATTTAATGCTCTGTGCAGTAAAAAGAAAAGGTTAAAGTCTGTGTGCAAAGTGCTCGTGCCAGTTCAATGCAGCCTCGCGAGATACAAATCCCCGGCTGCAGTGGAAGCACTGTATGCCCCCCAGCATCCTTACCTCCTGCCTTGCGCCCCCTCTCCTCCTCGGCTCTGGCGTCAAATGACGTCACGGGGGTCATGTGATGTTGCGTTACCATGGCGACGTGACCCCGCGGCCTCATTGGACACCGGTTACCATGGTGACGGGTTGCCGAAGATCAGCTAAGTGAAGCTGCAGAGACCTCGCGTGGTCCTCCCGGCACATAATTTAAGTGCCTTGGGGGAGAGCATGGGACCTCTGTAGCTGCCGCCCACCCCCCCCTGGAAATTCTCCCGCCCCCCCACTCTGCGCACCGCTCTGCTAAGCAATAATGGGGAGAGAGAGGGCTGCAGACCTGTCTGAGACAAGCAAACGCACCACACGTGGTATTTCTATTTGCTGTACACAGTTTAAAAAACAAATTGTGTCGCAACTGGGGGGTCCCTGGAGCTCGGCGTCGTGGAGTGTAGCGCCTGGGGACAATCTTGGCTAGGGACAAAAAACAATTATTGCTTTTAAAATATGTATATATTTTATATATATTTTTTTTGTACTGTAAAATATTACATTTAATAACGTTCACTTCTTGTTTGGGCGTTTACAGGGGCCCCGCGCGCTTCCCGAAGGCACTTAAATTAAGTGCCCGGGGAGCGGCGAAGGCCTCTGTGAACCTCACTTACCTTGGCTCCACCGGCTTCTTACAGGCGTCGCCACGGCAACGTAACGTCGTGACGCCGCTGGAGCAAAGGCAAGGGGGGGGGGGTGGCGCGGAGAGAGGGCAACTACCGGCAGGGGGGCGCAGGGAAAAAAGTTTCCGCTCCCCTGTGCTGAGATAATGGCGAAAAACAGCATTGCAGACCTGTCTGATACATGTGAATGTGCTCACAAGTGGTATTTTTATGTTCTGTATGCTGTATGGTGGAGGGTTTTTGTCACTTTTTCACCCACCATAACTTATTTAATGTGACATTAAAGGACAGAATATAATACAATAAAAGCATCAAATATATTAGCAGGAAAACAAATCCTGTCCTATAGAGCTTATGATCTGAGTGATTATATACTGTAGCTGGCAATAAATATACCTTTGCAGGTATAATGAGACTTAGCCACACAGAATTTACAATCTGTGCTTGAGGCAGAAGTAACAAACACTATGATTTTTAACTAAGTTCACCAGCTAGAATGACAAATATGTCAAGAAGGGCGTTAATGCTGTTGACGTAATGTTATCATATTTGTTTTGGTTACAATGTTGTGTGTCAGTTTTTCAGAAACTTGATTTTCCACCTCTATCAGAAATACTGTATTATAACTATAATTGAGTATGTTGGTGGATATTGTTAGAATTAGCCTGTGTAGCACCTGCTCATGTACAGTAATACTAGTTTAGGATATCACTGTAGCATTGTTATTCTATGTCCACGTTAGAGTGAGTTCCATGTGGGGCTATGCAAATGGTTTCTTTTATCTTCACTTATTCTTGAGTGGAGCTGGTGAACAAGGGATGAAAGACGCTTGTGCATCTTGTCGAGTAGAGTAGAATTATACGAATGTTTGGTCAAGGGAGCACCAGGTGTTAAAGCTGCAGTTCAAGCTGCCGTTTAAAAAATATATATATATTTTTTTTCCCCCCATTCAATATGTGCATCAATACAATCTGCACACTGACAAGTGATTAGCTAAGCTGCAGATTGATCCGTTCTCCTGTAATCGATCGCTTGCTCCGGGTTATTTAATTCAGTTCTTGCACAGCATTCTGGTCAATGTAGTCCTGGAATATGATTGACTGGACAGTTACTAGATACAATTGGTGCTAGAGAGAGGGCGGGGCTCAAGAGCCAGAGCCTATCAGAAGGGGAAGGGGGCTGTCACTTTAGAAATGCTTCCTACATTAGAAACATTAAAACATTTTTTTTTTTTAAATGCTACAAGTCTTTTCTCATAGTGCAGAACTGATTTATTTAAAAAACAAACAAACAAACAAAAACACATATGTAGGATATTGCTTGAACTGATGCTTTAATTGTAGTTTCTACAAGGTAGGGACCTGTACCAAAGTCTGTGTAAAGCATTTATACACTGCAGTACTGCATACTAAAACATATTGTAATTCCCAATTATTTCATATTTGTTGACTATGCGCTGAAGTTTACTATATTTCGGATGGATTAAATAGTTTCATTTTCAAAAATAGAGAGAGGCTTTATGTTGTAAAGCCTTTCTCCAGCAAGAAACACATTTATGGTGCACACCTAGGCTGTTAAAACTTAACCTTTATTTATGCCATGATTAAAATAATGGTACACATATGAAATAAATTTGTCATCAAAAATTAAACTGTGTGTATCGTGTTCTTTAAAAACTTGGTATAGTATGGGGATGCAGATAATAGGCTCTGTGTTATGAATACATACCCATCAGGGTTATGTTTGTCATGTGATATTTATATATAACGATCCCACGACGATGGGTAAATGTATCCTACTGTATGCAGATGCTAGGGTTGGGCTGACAAGGGTTAATTCCCAAATAAATTTGCCATACCATCGATATGATGAAGTTGCTGTTTATCAAGGGTATGTAATGTCTAATTGGTTACCATGATTGCATGACATTTGGTACTGATAAATAGAGAGTAGGTCAGCAGCGTAGCATACCTAATTACTCACCATAGATTGCACCTACCAGTGTATACACAACTGGGTGTCGCTGCTAGTGGTAACAGATATAATTTTATTGTTATTAAATAACCTCACTGTATATAAACGCCATGATCATTGCACAGTTCTAGCATCACTGTATAATTGTACACTCACCTACTTGTAATATAAAGATAACCAATTTCAATAGATGGAGTAAACAGTGCCCCGTATTCAAGTGTAATACACAGCACAATAGATGGTGAGAGGTAAGTGGATTATTCCTATGCTGCTGACCCACTAATACACAGCTGTTCCAGCACAATTATGCCATGAAATCATTAGGTAGAATATTCACCCAATAGACCACCCTAACAAAGGGTTACAAGGTATTAAATAACATGAATATGTTACAACCAGTACTTGCTACATATACCCAAGCTTGACAAAAATAACAATGGTAGACACTTGTAACAGTCTTGCACACGGCGGTGCTACATAACAGCCAGATACAACCTTCCAGCAGCAACAGCCTCGATACACAGAGTTGTTGTTGCGATTAAATAATTTCCCATAACATTTTTGCAATGAAACTGTGTTCCAGGCGTGTCATTTTAGGTTGGTAAAAGTTCTAGTAGCTGCGTTGGTCCTAGAGAAATGTATATTCGTTGTAGGTTGTGATACATTTTAGGGGATTAGTAATTAGTGTGCAAAGCTTTTGAAATGTTGTAGGTTTCTTCTTTAAATGTACAGTGCAAAAACATTTACTAGCACCAACATATATGAGGAACATGTATTCACTTCTTCCTTCTTTATCCGATTTTAGTAAAGTACGTAGAAAAAAGTAGCCACAGTTGTTAAAAAATAATTAAGGGCTCTAGACCAGTGGTTTGCAACCTTTTTAGATTGTGTACCCCTGGCTAGAAAATATTTGTTCTGTGAACCCCTAATTAAAAACCTTATTGTCTACTCATCAAACTATTGCTAACAAAACTATTTGACCGATCCCAGGCAGCATAGTGTCCTGAGCTTCTGGCGGGAACACACGCTTAATAAGACCCCTGTCTGCACACCTCAGTGTGTGCAGACAGCATGGGTGGTATAGCTGTCACTCACTGTGGAGGCTTCCAAAGTCACGGCCCACAATACTTTGCTGCTGTGGATGCAAAGCATTGTGGGGAGTGACTTTTACAGCTATAACACCTATGCTAAGATGCAGTCTTGGGCTAAGTGCACAGTCCCCCTGTGGGCTCAGAAACCCACTATACTACCTGGGATCCACCATTAACATGTTTTTTGCCAAACCCCTTGGAGACACCTGATGAACCCCTAGGGGTTCCCGAATCCCCTGTTGAGAATCACTGCTCTAAGCCAGTTGTTTTCAACTTTTTTTTTTTTTGGTTGGGGAACCCCAGAATTCGATTGTGAAATTCTGGGAAACCCCAACCCCCGCCTCTGTATCTCGACCCCCCCCGTCCTTCGTGTCTCTCCCCCCCCCCCCCGTCCTTCGTGTCTCTCCCCCCCTCACACTCTCCGCCACACTTTCTCCCTTATACTCACTCTCCCCCTTCTCGCTTCTATACACACACTCTTCCCCCTCCTCTCTTCTATACACACACTCTCCCCCTTTCACTCACACACAGATACACACTCCCCCTCTATCACACACACACACACTCTCTCCCCCTCCCCCATACAGACAGACACAGTCTCTCTCACAGACAAACACACACTCCCCCCCACAGACACACACTCCCCCCCCCCCCACAGACACACACTCCCTCTCACACACACACTCCCCCCAACAGACACACACTCCCCCCCGCCCCCCACAGACACACACTCCCCCCCGCCCCCCACAGACACACACTCCCTCCCGCCCCCCACAGACACACACTCCCCCCCCGCCCCCCACAGACACACACTCCCCCCCGCCCCCCACAGACACACACTCCCCCCCACAGACACTCTCCCCCCCCTGCCCCCCACAGACACTCTCCCCCCCCTGCCCCCCACAGACACACTCTCCCCCCCTGCCCCCCACAGACACACACGCCCTCTCTCAGACACACACTCCCCCCCCCACCCCCCACAGACACACTGTGTGTTTAAGTGAGCCGGCTCTTGCCCTGATTCTTCCTCTCTCTCCTGTCAACTGGAAATTGACAGCAGAAGCAGGGAGAGGAAAGAGCAGTGATCTGCCGGCTGCTGCTGCCAGGTCACTGCTATGTGGGGTTTCGCCAGGCCTGGGACATTTATCCCAGATCTCCCCCTCTGGCTGCCGCGGAACCCCTGAGGGGTGGTCGCGGAACCAAAATCACTGCTCTAGGCTAACGATGTAACAGTGAATTTACATGCGATGGTTTCGGGGAATACAGAGTGCAGTCCTTTTTTCTTTTTATTATTATTTTGCCAACTTGTTTAAAAAAAACAAAAAAAAAACGGATGTCCTTCAAAAAATGTAACTCCCTCTATTTGCATGGATCAAAAATGTAACAAATCTTTCAAAACATTCTCTTCAGAAGATTAAAAAATATATTTCTCAGTTACCGTGGTTGGCCAAAGGACTGCATTCCTTGCAAATAGCAAACCCGCTATCGAATGCAGCACCAAATTGATTTGTATGCCGTGGTCACTGAGAAAATGAAACAGGTTACATCTGAAAGAGTATGTTTTTTTTAACATATTGACGTGTGTGCTTACTAATTACACATTATCCAGTGGTTGAGGGTGTAAATGAATATCTGAGTTGATTGTCTTCAATGAGGGGTAGCACCATGTACATTGGGATTGTCACATCATAATAAATCCATGCAAAGGGTAATAAATAATGCTTTTATCAAAATTAAATATATTTTTGGAACTAGATGATCTGGACTGCCCTGTTGAAATATAAGTCTAGCTTGTGGCTTTTGATTGATGTGCTCAGGGAACCTTATTATAATGCAAACTTAGATCAACAACATTCATTTTGTATTGCGTTGATTCATCGCTGATGAAGGTGCTTTGCATCGAACCGTTGGATGCTTGGATGACTTAAGTCACTAAATTACATTTTGTGCACTATTGATCACCTTAGTTTTTGGTGTGCATGGCCATTGCTTGCTCACTGTTCATGTGCCTTGACCAGATTTTGTTTTCCTTAGCACCCAGTTCTACTACAAATGATCCCTTTAGATCCCAGTTAGGGGTATCCCAATTTGTTGGCTCTGAGACTCCTTATGAATCCATTGAATTGATTGCAATAAAACACTATTAACCCATTATTATTTTTTATTTTTCTCGAAATGTCACAGGAAACCATGGTGTTTGCAAGTTGTTAATAGTTCATGGACCTGATGCAAGTGATTGGTGCCAGTATCTCCTGAATCTCTTTGAAATAAACCCCCGAGCCCAACATCTTGTGATCCAGAGCTACGAAGTAAACAGTGATGTTCCGATACCAGCAGACGACCTAAAAAGTTTCCAGAGCTGCAAATGTATTCTTATTCTCTTGTCTGGAGATCTGTTAGACAGTCTTTACATCCCTGATGTACTGGACAGCTTGCAGAGAGCTCTGAGGCCTTCCAACAAGGTGGTTGTTTTGTTTTGTGGAGTGACGGATTGTGAAGATTTCAGTGTGTTCTTCGAGGAGTGGGCTCAGTGGAAGCAACTTTCCTCTGAAGATGACCCTGAAACATATATTACAGCTGTTGCAGATACCATCTCCGAAGGTATGGGACACACTACATTTGTATTAGAACCATCTCTTGGGCTATCGTGGGGGTGGAGGAAGGGGGGGGGGGGAAGAGCCAGGACAACTGCCCTAGGTACGGCGACTGAAGGGGCCCTGCACGTTCAAACCCGGAAGTTGGGCCAGACCAGAAGAAGGTCTCGACTTCTGAGGACCATAATTTATTTTGGTTCCTGTCTTGTAGCCATGACCCGTGCCAGATTGTGAAGCCAGTAATAAGTTTGCTGGCCAAACTTCTTTTGAATGTAGTTTTGCTGTGAAACCGCAGGCAGAAGCTTAAAGGAATCCATGTTAAAGTGATGCACTGTAGCCTAGGCCAAGGGTGCGCAAACTTTTTTGTCTGTGCCCCCCGCTCCTTACCTTTTCTCCGGTGTTATCTAATGTCATGACATCATGTTATGTTGCGTTGCCATGGCAACACGTGGCCATTTGACTTTGTGGTGTAATTTTATGCCGCGTTGTCATGGCGATACGTCGCCAGAAGCCACCGGAGACAAGGCAAGTGGCAGTTACAGAGGCCTCGAGCATGCTCCCCCTGCATCTAATTTAAATGTTGTGGGGAAGTGCACGGGCCTCTGTAAGGGCCGTGCTCCCCCCCCCACCCCCCCATAAAATGTTGTGCACCCCTGGCATAAGCCACAAGGCTCTGAAGAATCAGGGCTCATCATGTGACCTTGTCTAAAGCAGGAACAGATATTATGTTCCCTGAGATATCATGGTGCCTTCAATGCTAGTTATATACATATATTAAGTCTGAACTATGCAGTGGCACAGCTACCTGCAACTGGTTTAGCTGTACGAGGGACTGACTGTTAGGGTCCCATACTACCACCCACCGCCGGAGCAGTGTTCTGGCAATTCTATATGGCCCCCTCTTTCTCTTCCCTCCCTCGGGGCCCTACACGTTCATCGGGGCCTTGCGTAGAGGCAGAGGGAGCCCACCCAGGTGGTCCTAACACAGAAGTTAGACCCCACCAAAAGTCGGGCCCAACTTCTGCAATCGCCGCCTGGGTGGGCTGCCACCGGGTAAGGTCCTGCACGCCCCACTGCACAGGTAGGCCCCAAGAGGGGGGAAAGTGAAGGGAGGAGACCTTTTTTTTATCCCTGTACCAGGGATCACCGCTAAGTAGTTCCGTCCCTGGAACTACGACTCATTAGCAAAGGCTTACCGTCAAGTTATTGTAACATTCCATTGCGGAATCTTCCAATAACATTACAATTCGGAACGTTTTAGCATTACTCCGATCCAGGTTGAGAAAGGGAGGAGAGGGAAATAACGGTATATTGCTTAAGTTATTCCTAACTGTGCAGCCCCAACCAGCTTCACAATATAACCATTCTAACAACGATAAGACAAAAGAGGTCAAAACAGGTGTTTATAAGCAGGTTTCTTTGACTTTCTGAATATGTACCTCTTTAACTCATCTTTTGCTGTAAAATCTGTGTAAAATAGTGGGCATAAGCTTAAAAGGATTCATGTTAAAGTGGATGTCGATGTGCTATGCATACTCATTTGCATTTTGTTACCCATAATTCCTGGCTGCAGACTAAGTGCTGTAATATGGGGGTAAGATAGGCCATTAACCATCCACGCACTTATGACACAAAAACTTGAAGCCAATTAAATGAAACAAGCTGTTTGATATGCAGGTTTGCTGTCCATGCATTTCTTTAACCTAGACTTTGATGTGTATGCTGAAGCAGGGGTGGCCAACTCCAGACCTCAAGGGCCACCAAAAGGTCAGGTTTTAAGGATATCCTTGCTTCAGCACTGGAGACTCAGTGTCTGTCTTTGACTGAGCCACTGATTGAGCCACTAGTGCTGAAGCAGGGATATCTTGGAAAAAAAAACTGACCTGTTTGTGGTCCTTGAGAACTGGAGTTGGTCATCGCTGGCCTAAAGGGAATGTGGTAAAGTAGAGAAAAAGCAGAGCGTGACCCATTCTGAGTCCTCTTTTGTATGGTATTACAGTATCTTCAATCCCTGGCTGCCTGGGGTGTGCATGTGCTCCGAAGTGTTACTGAGCATATATGGTCTTTATAAATTAAAAGTAACAGATATGAAGAAAAGGTAACATAGGTAACATACTGGTGTAATATGACATGTCAATAGCCATTCTGAATTATTACTTTTGTTACCACCTGCTCAGTTATTAAAACAAGTAGTAGTAAAAATCGTTGCGCGCAAAAAGAAATGAACCCAATCAATATTGTACTGATGAGACTCTAATGTTGATATATATATAAAACGTCAGCTAGGTGAGTGCAGGGGGGGGACGGAGGGAAAGGAGGGAGGGGGAAAGGGTGGAGGGAAGGGGGAAAGAAGGATGCTCAGAAGCGCGACGGATAAGAAACTAATATAAACAAATAACACTCACACGGCCATGTGTAAGTGGTCTTCACATTATCTCTGATGGTGACTGGTATTGTGCTCCCTCTTCACATTCACTGGGTTGAGGGAGCAAGTCCCTGCGTCCTCCCGCTGGGCCACAGTGGGACAACAGACAGCCGGAAATTGGTAAAAATGCTATTTATTGAACAGAATAAGAATAATCATACTTACATCTAAAAACACATGCTCCAGCTATCCGCTGCCTCCTTTTGTGCCACGCTGCAGTTGATTCCCACTCCCGCGTCCGGTGAGTGGGACTGTGACCGGGGCACTCTAGAAAATTATGGGGGCTGGTAGCGGACAAACTTCCTCCACGTCCCACACTGGAACAACGCGTTTCGCGCACAACCGGTGCTTCGTCAGGTTCCTGTGGGTTGTTGGATGTGGGGTTCTTTTTATAGCGTCTGGTCGGCCATTATTAATAGCAATCAAATAATAATCTCATCAAGAAATAGTTAAAATCGTGAACTATAACACAGAGCAAATGCTGTCTTCATCTGAACATATGCTGGTTGTCTTAATCAAGATCTGCGGATAGTTGTAGCGTTTGTTTTGAGATGTAAGTGCATGATTATTCTGTTCAATAAATTGCATTCTTACCAATTTCCGGCTGTCTGTTGTCCCACTGTGGCACAGCGGGAGGATGCAGGGACCTGTTCCCTCAACCCAGTGAATGTGAAGCGGGAGCACAATACCAGTCACAATCAGAGATTGATGTGAAGACCACTTACACATGGCCGTGTGAGTGTTATTTTGTTATATTAGTTTCTTATCCGTTACGCTTCTGAGCATCCTTCTTTCCCCCTTCCCCCCCCCCTCCACTCACCTAGCTGACGTTTTATATATATCAACATTAGATTCTCATCAGTACAATATTGATTGTGTTCATTTCTTTTTGCGCTCAACTATTTTAACTACTACTTGTTATCTGAGGATCAAGGGAAGATCCCATTCTTCGGCAGAGCAGCATCACCGATTTGGGCCAGTATATCATCATTTCTTTGGTCTGTTATACTTTATTCAATTGTTGGGATATTTCAGCTATTGAGACATTAATTACTTCCAGGGAGCGCCCCAGTTTCTTTTCACAATTATTATAACTGTGAGCATGACACTCAAATTACTTACACTTAACACAGAGATTAAAAGAGCCATTCCTCCTACCAAGTTTTTTTTGTACAACCTGCCCCCCCCCCCTGCCCCTCCATTTATTTACAGGGGGGGGATTTGGGGCACCCCTGAGGCAAATGCCACTATTTTCAGCTTTGTGGGCCCTCCTCACTTGTACCTGAGATACTTACCAGTGAAGTTAATAGGTTTAAATCTCCCTGAGGTGAAACAAAATGGCTGCCAAATCTCAAGCCAATATTTCAAATAAAATGATTGTGGGAGGCAGGTTTGAGATTGGGGCGTGAGACTTGTATGTTTATCAAAAGGGAGCATGGGTTTAAAAAGTTTGAGAAACATTGTGCTAGTTACATGGTAACAGCAACATTGTTACTTTTGCCTTACCTCCAACCTCACATTACTTGTTGCCTACAGAAACAACATTATTGTCTCAAAACACATTCCTCCTTAATCATCTGTAAAAAAGATTGCTATTCAAAGAATGTTTGCTAAACCTTACTCCGCTGCGGGCCTAGAGGCCTCTCCTCTCCGGGTTACTCTGCTGGTTTTTATGTGGTGACAGAAAAATATTAGCGGCTATTTTGACACTAACAGAAGGGGAGTGGGGGATGACAGTCTCAGACCTAGATGCATAATTTGGATGCATCCTATCATAATATGTGTGTCTGAGCAACTCCAGAGTGCCATAGCCCCTCCGTAACCCTTTCAGTGTCACTGCAAGGGGTGGGCGAACTTATTGAAGTTCGGCCCGTGAACGTTCGCCCAAACTTTAGCCAATTTTTCCAACCCCACAAATGTTCGTCGCCCCGTATTTTTGCTTACAAAGCAAATCTGCCTCAAGCCTCCATTATGCTTACATTCGCAAAATAAAATAAAAACTTTTTTATTTGTTTCTGCAAATTTTTTTGTTTCATTTCTTTTGGTGCTCAAAAATGAAAGTTCGCACAAATGGGGAAAAAATAGGGTAGTGAGATTTTTGCGCAACAAAAGTTTTACACAAATTAATGACATTTAAAAAAAAAAAAGTCAGTATCTGTGTAGATTTGCCCTTCGGAAGAAATGCCTCTGTCCACATGATGTTAAGGACATGCCATTAGGGCAGCTAACAAATTAACCCTACAGTAATTATAACCACTCCTCAATTTTAAAAGCTGAATCACGACAAACTAAAACAGTTACAGTGATGTAAAACACCTTAATACAGCGGTGCGCAAACTGGGGGGCGCGAGACTGCCAGCGGGAGGGCGCGGGGTTTACAGAGGCCCCGCGCGCTTCCCGAAGGCACTTAAATTAAGTGCTGGGGGAGCTGCAGGGCCTCTGTAAACCTTTACTTACCTAGGCTCCGGCGGCTTCCTTCCTGCGTCGCCATGGCAACGCGGCGGCAAAATGACGCCGCGAGGTCATGTGACATCACGTTGCTATGGCAACGTGACGTCATGACGCCGGAGCGCAGGTAAGTGGGGGCTAGGGGGGGGCGCGGGAGTGAGGGGACCACCGGTAGGGGGGCGCAGGGAAAAAAGTTTGCGCCCCCCTGCCTTAATACACTTGCGTTCAAAATGTCTTTTTGAAAGTTCAGCTCAACTCGAGTGAAATGGACCAATATCTTTTCCAACTTGGCAGTCACAGCATATTGAATAGAGAAGCCCATATTTTTTTTCCCAGGGCCGTTGGGTTTCCTGATATCCCTTTCTTAAAGAGTGACTAAGGCTGAAATGTAATACATTAGCTCACAATTTACAGTAACCTAGATTTGTTAGCAGTTGAATTCTGATATTGCTCATGCATTTCCTGAGGCAATTGTTCCTCTGTTGCCAAATCCTGTAAAATTCTGAAGTGTTATGTAAGAGAGCAATCTAGAGGAAGCTGTGAACGGTTATGTCACAAATAGTACTTAAAAAAAAAAGTAGTATTCAGCATTATAAGCAATATCACATAATTGTGCTATTTAAAACACAGCTAAGTTTTCAGTTTTTTGAAGTGAAACTTCTTTAGTGGCACCTAGTCAATTTTGATGGAACAAAACTCCTTAATGGAGACGAAAATATGAAACGGAAATGACGTCACTTAATGGCCGCCGCTCCCCCCACATGCCTGCTGTCACATGCGGCGACGGCGGCGATAGCCGCTCCTAACAGCCGCTCCTAACGGCCGCCGTTCCCCCCACACGCCCGCTGACATGCCGCGCATGCACAGTAGTGATGGCGGCAGAGGAGGCTGTTGGTGTGATGTAATTGTTGCCAGTAGAGACTGTTGGCTCGTGCACGCACAGACATGGGAGTTGGATGGATGCGCATGCGCAGATGTGACCGCCGGGTCCCTCATGCGCTTATGCGTCCATCGATACCAGCCAGGAAGCTAACTGTGCGATCATTCGCACAATCGGCCGTTGCTGCGAGGCAGCCCATGTGCAGAGTTGCACACTGCATCCACTACATACGCCGAGTCACCCGGCACATCTAGCGCATGCACAGAGGCATCACCCTCCCCCTGCACATGCGCAGAGACGGCTGTATCCTCATGCGCAGAAGAATACTCAGCCTAGTGCACAAGCAGAGGTCTCTGGCACGCATGCGCAGAGGCCTGTGGAGCTTGGCAGCGCGTCGCATATGGGCAGCAGCAGCACCAGAGGAGAAGATGACACAGAGCACTGACCACCCACCCACCCCCCCCTGTGTCACACAGTCACAAGACACACACACACACAGTCACACACAGTCACACACACACACACACACACACACAGACACACACACACACACACACACACACACACACACACACACACACACACACACACACACACACTATTACACACACACACACACACACACACTCACTATCACACACAGTCACAACAGTCACATGCATACACACTATTACACACACACACACACACACAAATACAAACACACACACACACACACACACATGAGGAATTCACAGTTATGCGCAGAAATAAAATTATGTTCAAAATAATCTCAAAAATAAAAATGGCTAAGACTAACACAGAAAGAGTGCGTGAGTATCGTGCTCGTACTAGAGCTACGAAAACACACAAAGAAGTTTCACTTACTATGCGCGTGCACAGCACACACAGCTTTTTTTTTTTTATTGATCCCAAACTAGGGCTTTCCTGGTATATAAAAGCACCAGTTCTGTACAGCACCATGGCAGCCCCTCTTTTACAGAGATACTTTATTTTGATGGTGGATCATGCGAACACTAAACATGGCGATCAGCAACTGCCTGTACTAGGAATACCACCTGCACCCACCCAGTGTGCATTACTGTGAAAACGACACCTTTTACAGGGTTTGTGAATAGTGTGGAGCAGTAACTGTGCACGCAATCAATCACCTTTCGTAATACTGACATTTCATGAATACGGTCCAACAGTGATGTCTGAATTGTTAAAGTCTGACTTCTTACAATGTAAATGTTATTTCTTGGTTGATTACACCCATACTGTATCACAGTCACTTTGGGTTGTTTGATCTTGGCATGCTATTGCTTCCATAATAGCTATTCCAATGACATATACCCAACATTTAGACGTAAAATACTATCAATTTAAAACAATAATCTTCTTCCAAATGCATTTAGATCTAAATTCACATTGTGATGTTCTGTTTTTCAAACATGTGACAAAAGTGACAAACCCCCTTCTCCGTGCAGTGTAATGCAAATAAAAATATCATTTGCACATCTCAAGACAGGTCTGCAACCCTGTTTTTCACCATTATCTCTTAGCATACAGTGCTTCCACTTCAGCTAGGGATTCTGGGAAATGACATGCAAATGAGCACACAGTGTCACCTTTTGCTTCATGTCCATTTTAACATGGACTCCTCTAAGCTTTTGCCTGCCGCATTACACAGCTTTTCAGACAGCCTGGGTGAAAGAATTGAATAGTCAGTAAAACCTAGTCACAGACGGCTCTTTTGGGCCTCATCAGTATGAGGAGGATTATGGCAATAATAAAGTTTGTAATTCACGTTGGGGACCTTGATTTTATGGCCTTGGTTCCTCATGAATGCAAAATGGCACAAACACACTGATATAGGGTTAAAGAGAGAAGAATCAACAGTTCAAATGATACCAAAATAAAAATCTAGCCAAGCCGTGTGTGCTCTTTTAACCCATGTGGCTCAAGGAGTTGCAGGCCCCTGAATGAAGTCAATGTAGGAAAAGACAAATGTGTGTGGCATGTTGGTCGGTGTTGTTTTGCTCATCCAGCTTGTACAGCGCACTTCTTTCTGGTTAAAGAAAACAAATGTAGCCAAGGGGTGGAAACAGTGTCAGTATGCATAAAAGTAAAAGGGTTCGCACATGGCTTTCCTCTTTAGCTGCTTCAATATGTGATGTCAATCGATCTCTGGATGAAGGGGTTGCTTCTTCTTTTACATAGCGTGCATCGGCACACAGCAGAGCTACTGGGAAGGAAATGACACCCGTGAGAATAAGCAGAGATCAGACTGTTACAGCTTGCGGATGGAAGCAGGAGGCTGAGCAGATATAGGTCCATATTCACACTAAGAAGTGCTGCTCTGTGAGACACCTTCTGTGCTGGAAGACACGTTATGGCCTCATTCAAGTGAATTTGCCGTTAGGGGCCATATTTGCAAAGCCGCGCTCGAAGGTGTTTTATGGAGTAGCATGGTTTAGTAAATATGGCCCACAGTATTCAGGGGCCCATCACTCAGCTCACCCATTTTGTTCCACAAACCCCATTTTGTACCTATGTCTGCAAATAAACTGAATACTCCACTTACAAGTGTTCTCTTTTAGTTGCCACGGGGTCTGCAATGCATTGCATCTGGCAAGGAAGGGGCTTCAAATAATCAGTCTCCAGGGCCCCCGACTGGGGCAGAGCCCAGGGCCCCCCGACTGGGGCAGAGCCCAGGGCTCCCCGACTGGGGCAGAGCCCAGGGCTCCCCGACTGGGGCAGAGCCCAGGGCCCCCGACTGGGGCAGAGCCCAGGGCTCCCCAACTGGGGCAGAGCCCAGGGCTCCTCGACTGGGGCAGAGCCCAGGGCTCCCCGACTTAGGCAGAGCCCAGGGCCCCCGACTTGGGCAGAGCCCAGGGCTCCCTGACTGGGGCAGAGCCCAGGGCTCCCCGACTGGGGCAGAGCCCAGGGCCCCCCGACAGGGGCAGATCCCAGGGCCCCCGACTGGGGCAGAGCCCAGGGCCCCCGACTTGGGCAGAGCCCAGGGCTCCCCGACTGGGGCAGAGCCCAGGGCCCCCCAACTGGGGCAGAGCCCAGGGCCCCCGACTGGGGCAGAGCCCAGGGCCCCCCGACTGGGGCAGAGCCCAGGGCCACACGGGAGAGCTCTCTGCCACCCTGTGTGCTTTATATGCTTTAATCATTTCAAATACCTTCGTGGTTTGTTGTGCCCTGGGAAGGAAACCTTTCTTGTTACATGGAGTGATTCGGAATACGGAGCAACTTATCCTCATCCTGCAGTGTCATGATCTTGAATAAATTAACTTGTTACGTTAGAGAGGTTAGAACATTTTCATGCAATATAATATTTTTGTACTTGGTCCCTATAAATATCACAAGCATCATAGCAATGAGCTTGCGTGTACTGACTGATATGTGTGGTTGATTTCAAGTGCTGGTTGTTTAAAGTGTGTGCAGTTAGAACCAGAAGGAAAGGGAAGTACTGGGTATACTAGCAGGGGTGGCTGTTTTTTGGGAGTGTGCATTGGGTTAATCTATTTATAAAGTGTGCTGTAATTTGAAGCTTGTAACTTTTTTCCCCTTTCTCCTGCCTGAGGCAGAGTGGGTGTGGTTGGTTAATTGGCTGGCCTAACACACCTGCAGTGGGTGGGGTTAGTTAATTGATAACCTAACACACCTGGTGGGTGTCCCTATTTAAACAGAAGCTTCTAACGAATCCTGAGCTTGCGTGTACTGACTGATATGTGTGGTTGATTTCAAGTGCTGGTTGTTTAAAGTGTGTGCAGTTAGAACCAGAAGCAGTGCTGGTTGTTTACAGTGTGTGCAGTTAGAACCAGAAACAGTGCTGGTTGTTTAAAGTGTGTGCAGTTAGAACCAGAAGCAGTGCTGGTTGTTTACAGTGTGTGCAGTTAGAACCAGAAGCAGTTTAAACAAGGAAGCGGTTAAACAAGGTATAGTTATTGAAGTACAGTTTACTGTTGGTACTTCTAAACTTCATAGTTCCTAGAATGAGCAGGATTGAAAATGCCACTCAATGCACATCTTGCCACATGTATGTGCACTTGGAGCAGCTGTTCCAAGGAGCATACCGCTGTGAGAAGTGTGAGCGGGTGGTCTCTTTAGAATCAGAGATTGCTGATCTGAAGAGGCAACTTGCAATATTGAGGACATTGACAATCTTGAAAAGGAATTAGAGCTCACTGAGCAGGCCCTTGCTTCGACTAGTGGTGCAGATGGTGGCGCTGTAAGTGAGGAGCAGGTAGGTAGCTTGGTTGCTGTTAGTGAGGAGCAGGTAGGTAGCTGGGTGACAGTTAGAAGGGGAAGCAGGGGCAATAGGGAGAGGCAGGTCGTTTCTGAGCTGACACATCCCAATAGATTTGCCATGTTGCGTGAAGATATTGGGAATGTTGGGGCAGAAATGGCAAGACTGGGGGAGACTAATTCCTCTAGCATCCAGGGGAATAGTTCCTCCAGCACAGTGGGGACTCAGGATGCTCAGATACAAAGAAAGTTTGTGGTGGTAGGGGACTCCATTATTAGGAAGGTAGATAGGGCAATCTGTTGCCAGGACCGCATGAACCGAACAGTTTGTTGTCTCCCGGGTGCTCGGGTTTGGAACATTGCAGATCTGGTAGACAGATTGTTGGGGGGGGGGGGGGCTGGGATTGACCCAGCGGTCTTGGTACACGTTGGCACCAATGACAAAGTTAGAGAAAGATGGAGGGTCCTAAAAAATGATTACAGGGATCTAGGCCAAAAGCTTAAGGCAAGGACCTCCAAGGTAGTATTTTCTGAAATACTACCAGTGCCATGCGCTACCGCAGGGAGACAGTCCGAGATCAGGGATGTTAATGCATGGCTAAGAAAGTGGTGCAGGAAGGAGGGATTTGGGTTTTTAGAGCACTGGGACTCCTTTTCTGAGAGGTGCCATCTATATTCTAGGGACGGATTGCACCTCAAAGAAGAGGGATCTTCTGTGCTAGGGGGGAGAATGCTAAAAAGGTTGGAGGAGATTTTAAACTAGGATGGAGGGGGGAGAGGAATGAAACAGATAATAAACTAAATGGAATAGATGAGGATACAAGGTGGTATGGAGGTAAAATGGGGGCAAGTGCAAGTTTGACAAGCAGTGAGACACTGTGACGGGAGCTTTGTGACAGGCTATTAATAATACACACCAAATCTATATATAACTGGGTTGAACTGGTACGAGACTTAGATATGATAAAATATAATTTATTCCTTGATAAAGGTGAACACACAAGATATACAAATAACAGGTAAAATATGGACACTTACTTAAAATGGAATGATGAAACAGTCCCATCTGGACTGGCAGTTCATACAGCAATCTTCATAATCACCAAGACACCAAAGACATGAAAAGACATAGCCATAGGCTGAGCCTGGTTCTTATACCATTATTTCCCATTGAACACAACCTAAACCCAGCCCCTCTCATAAATCAGTGGTGAAGTTGACAGTTTTTCTCAGAGTAAAATTCCTCCCACCCAAGGACGTTTACAAACTGCTTTGCCTATCTAAATAACTTCATACCTTCAGTTCAGTTATACTTACTGGCACGCGAAACATATTAATACATTCCGGCACGCATGACGCTCCCAACGAGACTAAATATTACCGTGTAATACTAAAATTAAGAGAGATATTAATATCTGGCTCTTAGTATCTGTTAAACCTCAGGTGTCTGTATTCGTTAGTTGGGGCTTGGTCCCACGAATACACATAGGTAACTCTAAGCATGTTCAGCCGAGGACATCTCATAATATTCTTATATTTAATAAGGTCACTCATTCTGATCTCTCCTTGGGTAACCGCACCCCTGGCCCCAATCAATAAATCTCTTTGAAGCAGGGACCCCTGTGTAGTGAACATTTGTCACCTGGTGCTATATTTCACACCCAATGCCCCCAGCCTGGGTCTAGCTGTCTCTACCAGCAATATACCCTTGGCCTGCAAATTAGGTATTAACATACTGTACACTAAAAACCCCTTCTGCTTTTCACACCCAACTTCAATCAAGCCTTTTGAAGCCCAGATTTTCTGAAAAGACACACCACAGTTGTATTTTCTTAAACTGTAGTTTATTAACCCCTTAAGCCCAAGTGTGTGTGGTGCAGACACTGGCCCAGAAACAATACATTTTTTTACAGGGGAATAAGCATTTGGATATTGAAGCGAGGTAAAAACACATTACTGGACCTCAGTCCAGTTAACCCCTTGCTTCCCAGGTGAGGGTAGAGGGTGGCCAATTGGGGTGTAACCCCTTTAATCCCAGGCCAAATCCTCCCCATCGTCACACCTCCCCTGCTCAATGGGTGCCTGGTGCCCCAGCTGCCTCCCCCTGGCACTGGGATACGACTGGTGCCCTTGAAGCACTCAATAAGTCCTGAGGGGTTGGCCTGGCAAAATTGTCCTCCGGCATTGTCCAGTACATTGTCCTGGCCACAGTGGATAGTGAAGTCCAGATCCTGCGGAGCAGGGCTCCACCGTGGCCGCCGGGCATTCTCCTTTGCCTCCCTCTGCCCCCCACCCAGTGCCTGGTGAACCCAGTCCATAGTGAAGGGGCCCATTTGCAGACCAGGCTGCACACTGCCCAGAGACTGGCATGTCTCTGCACGAACAGGAGACCAGCTATCCAGCACAGACCGTCACTTTCCTGTCAACCAAGTCTGGGAAAGAGCTATGTCACTATCCTGTAGGGACCCTACCTGCCCTGGCTCTGTGCCAACCTGTAGCTGCTCTGCTATACTCCTGACTCTTCCCCCTTGCTGCCTATCTACCCACAGACCCTCCTTTGGGAACCCTGGGGAATCTGTCAGGGGGGTCACTCCTGGCCAGTCAGAACAAGGGACCTTCTGCCTACCTAGCCCATCCCTAGCTTCTGCCAGCTGCCTGACACTCCACTGACCTCCTATCTCCCCCTGCTCCCCAGTGTTTCCCTGCCTAGCCTCCCCTAGGCCCAGCACCTCAGCCCCTGCTGATGACTCCTGCTGCTTACCTCCCTGCAGCCCACCTGCACTCCTCTCCCCCCTGGGCAATCCTAACCCAGACACTGGAGCTACCTGAGTGCACCTACCTCCCTGACCTTGTCTCCCCCTTACCAGAGATGAGCTCAGGGGCATCTCTCCAGATGCAACCACCTTAGCTCTTGGCTGGCAGGTATCCCTGGGGTGGCACAAGCTTGCCACTGCCCAGGATACCCCCAGCCCATAGCCAGGCTGCAACAGGGGGTTGCTCATCTGAGAAACCCCCTGAGGCTCTGCCAGGGTAATGGGAAACTCTAGCTGCCATACCTGCTGCTGTCCCTCCCCATATACCAATATCCCTTCTTCTCCCACTGAGATCTGATGCTGGCTACCTACCTGCAGCCTCCCCTCACTCCGTGTCTCCCTAGCTAATCCTAACCTGGATCCTAGGGATACCTGAGTGAGGCCATCTCCCTGACACTGTCTCCCCATTACCGGGGATGAGCTCAGGGTTGCTGGTGCAGATGCACCCACCTTAGCTCCTGGCTGGCAGGTAATCTGGGGGTGGTCTAACTTTGCCACAACCCCTGATACCTCCAGCCCATAGCAAGGCTGCAACAGTGAGGCTCTTAACCGAGAGTCCCCTTGCTGCTCCGCCAGGGTAATGGGGAAGTCTAGCTGCCCTACAAGCTGCCCTTCCTCCCCCTCCCCTGGTGTCCCTATCTCCTGCACCCCCCGGTCACCCCTATAGTGAAACAACAGGGTACAGTCATAGGGAAAAATAAGTCAGGGTCGGTCTGCGACTTGGTCTGGCTTACCTCGCTGGTCCCCGCAGAGACCGCCGCTTTCGTTGGTCCCGATTGCAGGGGGACTGGAGTGGCCGCCACCGGCACCATCTGTGCTGGGCAGCAATGGGCCGCTGCTGCGACAGCGCCCGGGTTGGGTACAGGTACAACGGTGCAGGACAAGGGTCCTAGGTCTTTGTGGAGGAACACAGCTCCCGCCAAACCAGGTAAAATAACCCCCTCCCGCAAACCCTGTCCCTCCCCCCAAATAAAATTGCCGCCGGCAGGATGCCGGAGTGGCGGATTCTTCTCCGCCGCCGCCGGTTCTCCGCTGGGATCAGGTGGATGGCCGCCGCTCTCCGCCGCTGTTGCCGATGCAGCCCGTCCAGGTTCTCCAGGAGACGTCCCGAGGAGGGTTGTCGCTCCGGCTGGGCGGGAGCCATCAGAGGATGCCGCTAACTGGGGCATCTTTTCCGCAGCTCGTGAGCGCTGGCCCTGAGGAGCTTCTTCGCCCGACCGCGCATGGTCCGGGCACCGGGCATTATTGTGGCCCATTTGTTGGCAGTGCCGCAGCGGCTGCCGGTGCTTCTCCGCCACCGGTGGACTAACCCCAGCAAGGGGCAACGGAGTCCAGAGCGGAGTTGCTTGAGCGCCGGGCTCTGGGAGGGAATAAGCGGGTCGGTGTGGTACCGACGCCAGGAACTGGGTCCACTTCGCCGGGAACCACGTCTTGCCCAACGCACACACCAGTGCTAGTTCTTTCAGGGAAAATGGACGGGCCACCGCAACGGCCGTTACCTCTCCTGGTGCAAGACTTCCGTGGTCTCCGAGACCACCCGCTCCCTCCCCAAGTCTCTGCTGTCCCAGAGCTGGGTCCATTCCCTGCTCTCCGGGCAGTTTGATGGTTACAGCGGCTGCAGCTGTGGATCATTGCTCAGCCTGCCGGGTTTCATGCTCACCGGTCCCTGTCTCTCTCTCAGCCTTGCTGGCTGCTGGTCCCCGCGCCGACTTGATGCACTCCTCCGGTCTCAGTGCCCGGCTCCAGTCAGACGGATGGCCGGCACTTTGGTTCTGGAGGCAATGCTTCTCACAAGTAGGGGAACAGTGAGGAGGTGCCATATCTTGTGTTATAAATTGTACACTGTGTGTTCAATATCTTTAGTCCCAGGAACTCGCAATTACCATCGAGTTCCCACTATATTACAGTATCCCGCAGAACACTAGTAATACAGGTCCAGTTCAATCCCGCCGCTTGCCACCAGTTTTATTAATAAGCCTGTGACGGGAGCTTTGTGACAGGCTATTAATAATACACACCAAATATATATATAACTGGGTTGAACTGGTATGAGACTTAGATATGATAAAATATAATTTATTCCTTGATAAAGGTGAACACACAAGATATACAAATAACAGGTAAAATATGGACACTTACTTAAAATGGAATGATGAAACAGTCCCATCTGGACTGGCAGTTCATACAGCAATCTTCATAATCATCAAGACACCAAAGACATGAAAAGACATAGCCATACGCTGAGCCTGGTTCTTATACCATTATTTCCCATTGAACACAACCTAAACCCAGCCCCTCTCATAAATCAGCGGTGAAGTTGACAGTTTTTCTCAGAGTAAAACTCCTCCCACCCAAGGACGTTTACAAACTGCTTTTCCTATCTAAATAACTTCAGTTCAGTAATACTTACTGGCACGCGAAACATATTAATACATTCCGGCACGCATGACGCTCCCAACGAGACTAAATATTACCATGTAATACTAAAATTAAGAGAGATATTAATATCTGGCTCTTAGTATCTGTTAAACCTCAGGTGTCTGTATTCGTTAGTTGGGGCTTGGTCCCACGAATACACATAGGTAACTCTAAGCATGTTCAGCCGAGGACATCTCATAATATTCTTATATTTAATAAGGTCACTCATTCTGATCTCTCCTTGGGTAACCGCACCCCTGGCCCCAATCAATAAATCTCTTTGAAGCTGGGCTGTGTAGTGAACATTTGTCACCTGGTGCTATATTTCACACCCAATGCCCCCAGCCTGGGTCTAGCTGTCTCTACCAGCAATATACCCTTGGCCTGCAAATTAGGTATTAACATACTGTACACTAAAAACCCCTTCTGCTTTTCACACCCAACTTCAATCAAGCCTTTTGAAGCCCAGATTTTCTGAAAAGACACACCACAGTTGTATTTTCTTAAACTGTAGCTTATTAACCCCTTAAACCCCAGTGTGTGTGGTGCAGACACTGGCCCAGAAACAATACATTTTTTACAGGGGAATAAGCATTTGGATATTGAAGCGAGGTAAAAACACATTACTGGACCTCAGTCCAGTTAACCCCTTGCTTCCCAGGTGAGGGTAGAGGGTGGCCAATTGGGGTGTAACCCCTTTAATCCCAGGCCAAATCCTCCCCATCGTCACAGACACCCATAGTAAATACAGATAATACTAGAAAACTTCTATAGACTAAACAAAGTGGGCGCAGAAAGGAAGGAGCAGATAAGATAATAGTACAGGCTGAAAAAAACCTGAAATGCATGCTTGCTAATACAAGAAGCCTGACGGATAAAATGGGGGAGCTTGAATTAATAGCTGCAAGAGAGCAGTATGATATCATAGGCATTACTGAAACATGGTGGGATGAAACTCATAACTGGACAGTTAATTTAGAGGGTTATTCTCTTTTTCGAAAGGATCGAACAAATAGAAGGGGAGGTGGAGTATGTTTATATGTTAAACCGGATCTAAAACCTATTATAAGGGATGATGTCTATGAAGGGAATGATGAAAATGTAGAGACTTTGTGGATAGAAATTAGCAGTGGAGGTAAAAGTATAAAGTATAAAGAAAATGTTTGTGGGAATATGCTATAAACCACCAAATATCTGTGAGATTGAGGAAGCTAAAATAAGTTTGCAAATGGAGAAGGCATCAAAACTGGGTCATGTTTGCATAATGGGGGATTTTAATTATCCAGACATAGACTGGGGCAATGAGATTGGTGTTACAACAAAAGGGAGCAAGTTTTTGGGGGTGCTTAAAGACAATTATATGACCCAAATTATTGAGGAACCAACCAGGAGAGGGGCAGTTCTGGATTTGGTCATATCAAACAATGTAGAAGTATTAACAAATATGCAAGTCCTGGAACATTTGGGTAACAGTTATCATAACATGGTCTCATTTGAAATAAATTATCAAAAAACAGATTACTTGGGTTCAACAAAGATTTTCAACTCGAAAAGCAGATTTTAATAAACTGAGGTCTAATCTAGTAGTAATACAATGGGATGATGTTTTTGCAGGGAAAATGTAGAAGATAAATGGGCAATCTTTAAAACATTGTTAGAAAAGCACACTTATCAGTGTATACCTTTGGGTAATAAGTATAAAAGAAATAAGTCAAAACCAATGTGGCTAAATAAACAGGTAGGGGGGAGGAAATGGACAAGAAGAAGAAGGCGTTTAGATTCTTTAAGTCAGAAGGGACAGAGACATCGTATCAGAATTATAAGTAATGTAACAACAATTGCAAAAGGGCAATCAAATTAGCAAAAATGGATAATGAAAAAAGGATTGCAATAGAAAGTAAGGTCAACCCTAAAAAAATCTTTAAGTACCTTAATAACAAAAAAACGAGAAAAGAAAATATAGGACCCTTTCAGTGTGAGATGGGTAGGCAGATTATTGGAGATAAGGAAAAAGCTGAGGTATTAAACAAATTCTTTGCCTCTGTGTTTGCCAGGGAAGAATCAAGTTCAATAGTAGTGCCGCAGGAGGAAGCCACAACCTCCATATTAATGAACAATTGGTTAACTGAGGAAGATGTTCATAAGCAACTTGAAAAAATTAAAGTTAATAAGGCACCTGGCCCCGATGGCATACATCCAAGAGTTCTCAAGGAGTTAAGCTCAGTAATAGCAAAACCATTATATTTAATTTTCCAGGACTCCATTTCCACAGGCTCAGTACCACAAGATTGGCGTAAAGCAGATGTGGTGCCTATATTTAAAAAGGGAGCTAGATCACAACCTGGAAATTACAGACCTGTAAGCCTGACTTCAATAGTAGGGAAACTACTTGAAGGTTTTCCCATTCAATATGTGCATCAATACAACCTGCACACTGGCAAGTAATTTGCTAAGCTGCAGATCGATCCGTTCTCCTGTAATCGATCGCTTGCTCCGGGTTATTTAATTCAGTTCTTGCACAGCATTCTGGGCAATGTAGTCCTGGAATTTGATTGACTGGGCTGTTACTCGATACAATTGGTGCACTGCTAGAGAATGACCTGGGCTCAAGAGCCAGAGCCTATCAGAAGGGGAAGGGGGCTGTCACTTTGGAAATGCTTCCTACATTAGAAGCATTTTTTTTTAAACTGGTATAAGTATTTTCTCATAGTACAAAACTGATTTATTAAAAAAACCACACATTGCTTGAACTGCAGCTTTAAGCTGTAGGAGTATTTTAGAGCTAATAACATTGCCTTTGAAACAGGTGAGCCTGTTTCGAATCCCAGCGTCAGCTCATTGTGACCTTGGGTGAGTAATTTTATCTCCTTACCTCAGCCACCAGCATTGAATTGTAAGCTCTGCAGGGCAGGCTAAATAAACTGTTAGCATTATGTAACCCTGCTTCCCCCACCCAATCTCACATAGGGCCTCCTAAGGGAAATACTGCTCTGGTCACATCGGTTTGGTTGGTGCATACCTGCTGGTAATAGGGGCCCTGGGTCTCCCGCATGTTGGTAAAGGGGAATAACAGGACAGGCTTCTGGGGTTGTGCCCAAATTCTACTTACAAGTGCAGCGCCTCCAGCTTGTGTATCCCCCAGGGATGTGGGGTGAAGTACCTGCAAAAGAACTTGTCCCTCTCCTCCCAATATACTTCAATCTCAGGCAGGAGGTATAGGTAAAATGCAGCAGTCTTTATTTGATCTACCTTTTTAGCAGCAGTCTCAATCACAGCAGATAGAAGGCTCTTCACCTTCAGGATGTCCCTGAACTCACTCCTGTCCAAGGGCACCAAGAGTGGTTCTTGCTCTTCCCCTACCCCCTTTTAGCGTAGGAGGTATGGGTCTACCCAAACTCCCCTAAGGGAGGGCCTCAAGCCTTCCAGAGCCCTGGCAACTTGGCACGGGTACCATCTCTCTCAAAGGTAGAGACCAACTGACTAAATAGGAAGTTGCAGTATATTAAGCAAGCTCCAGTAGGCACCACCCCTGTGTCTCTGATTGGACACAGAGCCTGATGACACTGCTTTCACTGACACACTGCACTGCATGAAGTGGGGAAAACGCATGATTGCTCCTGACAACCTGCCCTTACCCAGGTATTACTGCCAGGAGGAGGGCAGACCTATAGCCCAAACCACACAGGGCTACAGTTATATATGAAAAAATATTAATATATTACTATGAGACGGGAAAATATAAGCTGTTGTATAGGAACTCTCATCTTTGTCCTGTTTGCTTTGCGTTATAACCGGGATGCATGTGCCTTGCACTGTAGGAAGCAAACATTATCCATTATGTCTATAGGCATCTTTCTGAAATGTAATAAACTTCTTTAACAAGTTTACTATATGTGACAGTTATCTGTATGACCCGGTGTCTTTTTATGAAAAGGAGGAGAAATACATCTTGGTATCATGCGTGCGTTGCTTAAATTCTCCCTAACTTCTGCGGACACCCTCAACATCTCGTGCCGAAACACTGAGGGCAAAGCAGGAGCAAAGTGGATGAAGATGGTCATTTAATCAGTCTCCCGGCTGCAAAACAAATTTAAGGAAAACATTCCCAATGGAAACAATGGGATTTTCTTTTTGATTAGAGGTGCAGTGTTTTGCACCAGTTTTGCTCTGGATTTGCAGCCAGTAGACTTTTATAAATACCCCCCCTCTCGCCCCCCCCCCCAAAGGTTACTAGGCCACATTACTACAGTGTAATCAATTTAAACTAGCTGGAAAATATATAATGTAAGAAATGCATCTGTCATGTTTACGGACTCTTACAGTTGCTAGTATGGCACGCCCTGACATTCAGTTATTTATGACGATTATTCTGTATCTGGTTCAATTTGATGATAAAAGTTGACAAAGTGTTGTTTAATAGACAAATTTAAAAAAAAATGGTTCATACTTGTGCAGGATATTCCCATTGTCAGGTGGGTGTGCAATCCACTCAATTTATCATCTTGCATATTTTATTAGAGACTAGCTGAGAGACCCGGCGTTGCCCGGGAGTCACACTGCCGCCCCCCCACACACACACACTGTCCCCCAAAACCCCCTCCCACCCCCCCCCCCCCACACACACACACACACTGTCCCCCCCTCCCCCCCACACACACACTGTCCCCCCCCCCCCCACACATACTGCCCCCCCCTCCCCCACACACACACTGTCCCCCCCTCCCCCACACACACACTTTCCCCCCCCACACACACACACTGTCCCTCCCTCCCCCCCACACACACTGTCCCTCCCCCCCCCACACACACACATACGGTGTCCCACACACACTGTCCCCCCCTCTCCCCCCCACACACTGCCCCCCCCCCCCCCACACACACACACTGTTCCCCCCCTCACACACACACACACTGTCCCCCCCACACACTGTCCCCCCCTCACACACACACACACACACACACACTGTCCCCCCCTCCCCCACACACACACTGTCCCCCCCTCCCCCACACACACACTGTCCCCCCCTCCCCCACACACACACTGTCCCTCCCCCCCACACACACACAGTGTCCCACACACACTGTCCCCCCCTCTCCCCACGCACACACAAAGCCCCCTCACCTCTGCCAGGACTCACAGCACCGCTCCTCTCTCCCGCGCTCCTCCGATTGTCGCGCGCCTGGCCCTTCTCTGCTCTCCCTCCTCCCGCCCGGGGAGTGCTGCGCACGCGCCCCCTCTCTGCACCTGTGAGCGCGAGCTGCCGGGAAACGTTCAGCAGGGAAGGTGCAGGGCCTGTCCGTGTGACGGGGGAGAGTGACGGCCACCGGGAGAGGGGAAGGTGCGGGGCCTGTCCGGGGGCGGAAGGTGAGCTGCGGTCCGGGTGACGGGGGAGAGTGACGGCCACCGGGAGGGGGGAAGGTAAGCTGCAAGGGGGCCTGAAGCAGTGGTGTGAGTGTGTGAGGCCAATGAGAGGTGGGCGGGCGGGCGGGCGGGCCAAGGGACCAATGAGATTGCCGCTAGCGACAGGGAACACACCAGGGAAACATACATACAT
>NC_134490.1:27738943-27751443 GCF_040206685.1 Ascaphus truei
TGTGTGTGGCGAGCACGCGCATTTTCAGTGAAACTTTTTTGTGTTTTGTCAGTGAAATTGTAAACACACACATTTCACTTAGAACGCGCGTGCTCGTCACACACCCCTTCTTTTTTTTATAATCATTACATACTATATTATAATCTATACTGAATTCATGTGTTATGTTTACATACCTTGCATCTTTTGCACTACCCCATTTTGTATTAAAAATGGTACATTTGTATAAAAAAAATCTATTTCACTTCTATATTTGTACTCACTGATAATTCTTCAAACGTAGTGTGTGCCTCTGCGCATGCGTGAGCGGCTACGGGCGCTTCTGCACATACGTGGCATGCGCCAGTGGCGGTGCCCACTTGTGCGGCTTGGGTGAGCAGCGGCCACTTCTGCGCATACGTGAGTGGCGGCGGCCGCTTCTGCGCATGCGCGGGTGGTGCCGGCCGCTTCCAGTACACACAGCTCAGCGGCAACGTCACTTCTGTTACACACTTCCGTTGCCATGAAGGAGATTTGCCCAAGTGAAATTTTTGTAGATGCAACATAAGCGGCGGCAACTTATGCGTGGCATAAGTGAGTGCCGTCGGTTGTTTCTGTGCATGCGCTAGCAACGACGGGCGCTTCTGTGCATGTGCGGCATGAGTGAGCGGCTGAGGCCGTTTCTGCGCATGAGCAAGCGGCGCTGGTCGCTTCCAGTACACATAGTTCAGCGGCGACTTCACTTCCGTCACCATGAAGGAGATTTGTCCAAGCGAAATTTTTGTAGGTGCCACTAAAAAAGTTTCACTTAAATAAAATAAATATATATCACTAGCTCTTTCAACTAAAATACAATGTAAATACTATTGCAGACGTAAAAATCCGGACGGATTCATTCAAATCCGCCATTGATTACAATCCAGGCGGATTTTTTTATAATCCGCAAACGGGACTTTTGAGGGGATATATATATAACTGGCGAGTGCTAATAAAATGAGAAATCTCTCTCCTTCCACCCCCGCCCCATTTCTGTCTTTATTACTATTACTAGCTTGCTATTTCTCTGTGCGCCCATTTCACAACAAAAAAGTTTGCAGTGGTGTTTTATATACAGACCTCTTTGACATAATAACAGTGTCAGAGTATGCATTAAGCTCATATTAACTAAGTAGTGCTATAGGGCTGCAGGAGTGGCTCAGTGAGTAAAGGCTCTGAAAACCATGACTGAGTGTGAATCAGGGGAGCCTGGTTCAAATCCTTGATGACCTTGGGCAAATCACGTTATCTCTCTGTGCCTCAGGCACAAAAAAATAGATTGTAAGTTCTATGGGTCAGTAATTTATTGTGCCTGTAAAATTCTATGCACACTGCCGTGTGTACACGGTTAGCACTATACAAGAAAAAACAATGATCATATATCATTAGTCAGGGCCGCCGACAGATTTCCCGGAACCCAGGACTAGAGTTTCAACCATGCCACGGCTCTCCCCAGGTGCCGGGGGCTTCCTGCCGGGCTTCCTTCTCTCCCATGCAGCGGCTCTCCTTCGCCGGGCCTCTCATGCTGAGCCCATCTTCTGGCGCGCACAGGCATTAGAGCGAGACTTGGCGCGTGCTGACGTCAGAGAGTGGCCCTGCTTAGGACAGTGAGGGAGGCCAGCAGCTCGGGACAGCTGGGATGCGGCAACCAGACAAAGAAGTTGGGTCCCCGGGACATTTGATCCAGCTCTTCCCCCCCTGTGGGCTGCCCTGTCATTAGTATTCTAACAATGAATAGTAGGTGTCTTTTGGAATAGCAACCCTCAGTAAATGTGGGGCTTAATTCCCTTGGCGACATGTCATTAACTCATAGTTAATAAAATACTCTCTTTAATGAATTGGGTCTGTCCTTCCTCTTATGGTAAGGTTACATAAGAATTTATTTGACAAATTTCCCCTTTCTTGTTTTACATCCTCTTTTTTTTGCTGTTTCTATAATGTTAGTTTCTGGATTACAAACTCATATTCATTTTCGGATTGCAAACTACACAGTCACAAGTGAAAATACGACCACATGTTTCAATGTCTCTTCTTTTTGCTTCTGATAAAAAAAAAAAAGTAAATTCCTTGTGGTGTATTTGTTTTAGATTCTGGCTGTGATTCTATCACTTGTACAGATACCGAACTGGATGAAAACTCCATTTACTCAACTCAACTTCTTGATACGAGTGAAGATGCATGTGCCGAAGAAAACCATGGAAACCTGATCTCCATCCAGCCTGAGCGAATACACTGTGGGGTTTGTAGACTTTATTTCACCTATTTAATTCATAAAAACCGGCACGGACATCTTCTGGGCCTTTGTTCACGGACGTTTATAAAACGTTTCCATGTTTCATGCAGCCGGTTTGCAAGAGGAGTTCGTGACCTTGGGTGAATGAAGCAAGTTTGGGGCCCCGTTCGGAGACATGTCACAGACATTCATGGGCTCTCTGTTTTTGCACAAGCATTTTGAACTTTATATCCATAGTAGGATAAATCGCTGCCAAAATCAGAGAAACATTACTTTTTTGATGGCATCTTAACCAACGAGTTTCATGTTTAAATAACTAAACAGTCATGTAATGCCTGAGTTTTGCCTATTTTAATGCCTGGTACTGTATGTGTCTACACTTCGTAGAGGGTAACTTTACCTTTGAAAAACCCCATTAACTTGCAACCTAAAAGCACATACCCCAGCAATATGCGCCTTCCAAGATGCTTCAGTTTTGATACCCTGATTCAATAACGCAATTGTATTAGTAAATAGTTTATTGAGTGAGTTGTTATTTGGAGCAATATGATCAGTTAGGGAGGAACTTATGTGACATGTTATATTCAGATCAAATGCTGTGTCTGTGGGGGTCATTTTCAGAGGTGGTATAAACCTGGCGGGCTATAATGTAACATACTTTTGGGGGCTTGATAACTATTGATTCTTCATCTAACAAAATGATATGTGTTTACTGATTTAAAATATATTTTTGTAGCACATAAACTGGAATATACAATGCTTCATTCACCCCACAGGCACATCTCATACAGTGGTTTAAAAAACGGGGGAAACTGCGACGTACCACTGAATGTATATATAAAAAAAGTTCATCGAGTCATTGACAATAAGACCGACGTGTTTCGCGCTGTGAGGAATCAGGGATCGCGGCGCCCGCGCCCCGGTTCCTCTGCTGATGGATTCCCTCCCGCTGCCGTGGCGCGCACCCCTCGCCAGCGCTACTCACCTCCGTCGGTTCTGGGGGCTCCCCGTCGTCCTCGGCGTCCCCGGTTTCCTGCAGTACCTCACGCGGCCGCCATGTTGCTCGGGCGCGCGCCGGAACAGCGCGCGCCGGGCGAAGTTAATTTATTCACTGCTCTGGCAGTGAAGACCCGCCCCCAACACAGTAATATGATCTCCTGTCAAGACAAGAGTCCTCACCTGCCTGCCAATCAAGGGAACCTATCCAGGATGGCTCCACGCAGTCCTCCAGGTCTGCCTTCACTTCTGATTGGTCAGCCACACTTTATAATGCCAGTCCTTCCTATCATTCATTGCTCGACATAGTTTTCACTTGGATTACTACTCTGGCGTTTTCTCTCTCATTCACTCAGGTTACGACTTGGCTTGGCGGACGTCTCTCTCTGGCTCTAGACCCCTGCTTGGACAAACGACCTTCCCGTATTCTCCAATCCCAGACCTTGGTTAACGGCAACGATAACGGCATTTCTACACCGGTACCGGCAAGTATTGCTAGCGAAATACACCTGGCCTGGCAACGCCAATATCACCACACTCCGGACACGCTCCCTTTGCTGCGGGTGCGTGCTTCTATACGTTCCTCACCTCAGTGAAAGGAACGGGTCTGGTCTGCGGGCAGCACCGGCGTAACATTATGTCGAGCCCACAAGACGCAGACCAGACTGTGGACTCTATGATGACGGCCATGTACCAACAAATACAGGCCTTAACGGATCAAGTGGCTCTCCTCTCCCAACAGGTATCGGACCGCCCTTTACAGGCTCCGCCTGCGGCTGCACCCCCGGCGCAGTCTGACTTATCTTCCACTTCATTTTCAGTTCCGAAGATTCCGGCTCCAAGGCCCTACGCAGGGGATCCACACACCTGTCGTGGTTTTCTCAACCAGTGCGAGATCCAGTTCGAGATGGCTCCCCAGCTGTATGCTACTGGCCGGAAAAAGGTAGCCTACGTATATAGTCTGCTCACAGGTAATGCACTGGCATGGGCCTCTCCGATCTGGGAACTACGCCCTGATATTACCCGCGATTACGCGGCCTTCAGACGGGACTTTCGACAGGTTTTTGATATCCCCGCACGTCAAGAGACTGCTTCTGATACTCTGCTAGAGCTTACACAGGGACGTCGGCCTGTGGGTCAATACGCCTTGGAATTCAGAACCGTAGCAGCTGAGACTCATTGGGGTCAGGAGGCTTTAGTCGCCGCCTTCTGGAGAGGTCTATCGGAGTCTCTGAAGGATGAACTTGCTTCCCACACCAGGCCAGAGTTACTGGAGGATCTCATCAACCTGGCTACTCGTATGGATCAGCGCCTTCAGGTACGCCGCGCTCAGCGTCAGCTTCCCCGGGCTACGTCTTTCCGTGCTTCCTTTTCCAGGTTCTCTACTAACCAGAGACCCGTCGTATCCCCGTTACCGGCGCTGGAAGCTCCAGAGCCGATGCAACTTGGAGTTCAGCAACCTCGGGTACCGTCACGACAACTTCGCTCTACTGGGGAATCGTGCCATCATTGCGGAGCTTCTGAGCAGCGTACCCGTAATCATCCTCCATCTCCGGGAAACGACTAAGCCCAGTGAGTACGAAGGGGCGCTCTCTGGGTACTGAATCTCCTTGTCCCCCTCCCAGAAGGGAACTTCCCAAAAGATTGACTATTCCCGTCTCTCTTTCAGGACCGACTTTCCGCACCTCCACTGCTGCATTTATCGATTCCGGCGCAGGAGGGAATTTCATAGATCAAACCTTTTCTGAGCAAAATCAAATTCCGCTTTCCAGGAAGGACTCTCCCGTTGCCTTGGTCGGGATTGATAATCGACCTCTCACCCCGGCTTATATCTCCTTAGAGACCGGACCTATCACCCTTTCTACTCCTTCTCACAAAGAGACTCTGGGTTTTGATGTTATTCATGCCCCAGGAACACCTATCACGCTTGGCTTGCCCTGGTTACAGAAGCATAATCCACTCATCGATTGGGTGTCTCCTAACCCTATTAACTGGAGGTCAAGGTCAGAAAAACCTTTGTCCTCTATCAAGCAACAATCCTTTCTATTAGCCAATACATCAAATTCTCTAAGGGAGTTGCCTCCTCCATACGCCGAATTCTTGGACGTTTTCAGCAAGGCTCAGTCTGAACTTCTACCTCCTCATCGTTCCTACGATTGTCCGATTGATCTGGTACCTGGTTATACCTTGCCGAAAGCCAAATCTTATCCTCTCTCGTTGCCCGAGACCAAAGCTATGGACGAATATATTCGTGAGAATCTTAAGCGGGGCTTCATACGTCATTCCAATTCGCCTGCGGGGGCTGGATTCTTCTTTGTCAAAAAGAAAGATGGTACTCTCAGACCATGTATTGATTACCGGGGTCTGAACCATATCACGGTGAAGAATCGTTATCCACTCCCACTCATCTCCGAACTCTTTGATAGACTTCAGGGGGCCAATCTCTTTACTAAACTGGATCTCCGTGGGGCATACAACCTCATCCGCATCCGGGAGGGCGATGAATGGAAGACTGCCTTCAACACCCGTAGCGGACACTACGAATATCTAGTGATGCCCTTCGGGTTATGCAACGCACCGGCAGTTTTTCAGGACTTCATCAATGACATCTTTCGTGACGTTCTAAATATATTTGTCATTGTATACCTGGATGACATCCTTATTTTTTCTCAAAACTTACAGGATCATGTCATCCATACGAAGTTTGTGCTTTCACGCCTCCGCGAGAACCGGTTGTTTGCTAAAATGGAGAAGTGCATTTTTCATCAGTCTACCACTTCTTTTCTCGGATACATTATCTCCAACAAAGGTTTGGCCATGGACCCAGAAAAGCTAAAGGCCATCGTGGATTGGCCACAACCCAATTCCCTCAAAGCTGTTCAACGGTTTTTGGGTTTTTCTAATTATTACCGGAAGTTTATCCGCAACTTTTCCACCATTGTTGCTCCTATCACGGCACTGACCAAAAAAGGTGCAGACCCTTCATCTTGGTCTCCAGAAGCTGTCACAGCATTCGAGACACTGAAACAAACTTTTGTCTCTGCTCCCATCCTTCGACACCCTAACACGAATTTCCCCTTCACCTTAGAGGTTGACGCTTCGGACTGTGGGGCTGGGGCGGTTCTGTCGCAGAAATTTTCTTCCCAGGATAAACTTCATCCTTGCGGGTTTTTCTCCAAAAGATTTTCATCGGCAGAGAGGAATTATGACGTGGGCAATAGGGAACTTTTGGCCGTCAAAATGGCTCTTCAAGAATGGAGACATCTTTTGGAGGGGTCAAAAGAGCCTTTCACCATCCTTACGGACCATAAGAACTTATTGTACATTGAGAATGCCCGTCGCTTAGGTCCTCGCCAAGCTCGCTGGTCGTTATTTTTCTCTAGATTCAATTTTGTTCTCTCATACATTCCCGGCACTAAGAACGTCAAGGCGGATGCTCTCTCCCGGCAATACTCTTCTGAAGAGAGATCAGAGAAAACCACTGAGTCCATCCTCCCTAAACAAAGAATCTTAGCAGCTGTGGCATTCAAGAATCTGGAGAGGATCATCAAGTCTCAAGAGAACCTCCCGTCCGGTCTTGTGGTTCCTAAAGACTCTTTGTATGTGGAACCCAAATTTATCCCTGAAATACTGGACTGGGGACACGCCGTCCGTTCGGCAGGGCATCCTGGATTCAAGAAAACCTTGGATCTCATCCGTCGTACCTTTTGGTGGCCCAATATGGCTAAAACCATTCTGGAATTTACACGGTCCTGTCCGGTATGTGCGCGTAACAAGATTCCTCGTCAGAAACCTCAGGGTCTTCTCTTACCTTTACCTATTCCGGAGCGTCCCTGGTCCCACATTTCGATGGATTTTATTGTGGAGTTACCTAGGTCGAATGGCATGAATACCATTCTTGTGGTAGTAGATCGGTTTTCCAAGATGGCACACTTTATCCCTCTCAAAGGATTACCCTCCTCACCCGCCCTTGCGGATATTTTTGCCAAAGAGATTTTCCGGATCCATGGGATTCCTACATCCATCGTGTCCGATCGGGGTTCCCAGTTCGTCTCCAAGTTCTGGAGAAATTTCACCAAGAGACTAGGTATCTCGTCTTCCTTTTCTTCTGGATATCACCCTCAATCCAACGGACAGACCGAGAGGGTTAATCAATCCCTCGAGAAATACTTAAGGTGCTTCGTCTCTAATTCTCAGGATGACTGGGCAGAATTACTTATCTGGGCTGAGTACGCATTCAATTCTTCCAGGAATGAGTCCACGCACGAGACTCCCTTCTTTATCAACTACGGATTCCATCCGGCTCGCCTACCTATTACTAAAAGAACCTCTGGGGTACCAGCCGTGGACGAACATATTGCTCTTCTACAAGACTCTTGGTCCAGAATACAATCTGCATTACAAAAAGCATCCTTGACATCTAAAAATCAGGCTGATCGTCACCGTCGCCCAGCACCCGAATACAAACCCGGGGACAAGGTTTGGCTATCATCCAAGAACATCCGTCTCAAAACGCCTTCCCTCAAATTGGCTCCTAGGTTCCTGGGTCCCTTTTCTATTTTGGAGCAGGTTAATCCGGTTTCTTTTCGACTCCAACTTCCTCAAAGCATGAGAATTCCGAATGTCTTTCACACCTCACTTCTCAAACCTTTTATCTCCAGTAGCCTCTTTCCGGATCACACTTCGAAACCAGATCCTGTGATGGTACAGGGTAACGAAGAGTATGAAATACAGGCTCTACTGGATTCCCGTCTTTCTAAAGGTAAAGTCCACTTCTTGGTCCACTGGAGAGGTTTTGGACCCGAAGAGAGGTCATGGGTACCCCTGAAAGATATTCATGCTCCAGGACTCCTCAAACGCTTTCGTAAGAAGTTTCCATCAAAACCATGGAAGGATCGTCCTGAGGCCGATCCTGAAGGGGGGGGTACTGTGAGGAATCAGGGATCGCGGCGCCCGCGCCCCGGTTCCTCTGCTGATGGATTCCCTCCCGCTGCCGTGGCGCGCACCCCTCGCCAGCGCTACTCACCTCCGTCGGTTCTGGGGGCTCCCCGTCGTCCTCGGCGTCCCCGGTTTCCTGCAGTACCTCACGCGGCCGCCATGTTGCTCGGGCGCGCGCCGGAACAGCGCGCGCCGGGCGAAGTTAATTTATTCACTGCTCTGGCAGTGAAGACCCGCCCCCAACACAGTAATATGATCTCCTGTCAAGACAAGAGTCCTCACCTGCCTGCCAATCAAGGGAACCTATCCAGGATGGCTCCACGCAGTCCTCCAGGTCTGCCTTCACTTCTGATTGGTCAGCCACACTTTATAATGCCAGTCCTTCCTATCATTCATTGCTCGACATAGTTTTCACTTGGATTACTACTCTGGCGTTTTCTCTCTCATTCACTCAGGTTACGACTTGGCTTGGCGGACGTCTCTCTCTGGCTCTAGACCCCTGCTTGGACAAACGACCTTCCCGTATTCTCCAATCCCAGACCTTGGTTAACGGCAACGATAACGGCATTTCTACACCGGTACCGGCAAGTATTGCTAGCGAAATACACCTGGCCTGGCAACGCCAATATCACCACACTCCGGACACGCTCCCTTTGCTGCGGGTGCGTGCTTCTATACGTTCCTCACCTCAGTGAAAGGAACGGGTCTGGTCTGCGGGCAGCACCGGCGTAACACGCGCATAGTGCACTTTCATACAGTGGTTTAGATGCAGGCGGGGATTCTGGTCGTGACAAAAAAATGAGGAGTGTGGTTTTTAACTTACTTAAAGCTGCTTCATTCACCAAATTGTCACAAGTGAATCCATGTAATAAAGTGTATATAGTAAGGTAAAAGTGTCATGCCCACTGGGTGTTCATTTGCATGTCACTACCCAGAATCCTTGTCTGCCGCTTAACCACTGTGTGACGTTGACAGTGGGTTGAATTAGGCAGGTTTGGGGACCTGTGCAAGACCTGCAAGCACACTCATGGGTATTGTATTTTTGCCACACTTGTAGATTGTACGCAGACCCGAGCTGCAGAAATAGTCTACACACATTTTTTGCACTATTGATAAATAGACCTACTATATTGTGAGAAAACATGAGACAATAAAATTAAACAAAGTACATTTTTAAAAATGTTGAAACCTACTCTGTTCATATTCTGTTTCAATATACATATGCTATAAATTAGACCAGTGGTGGGCAACATGATATACATCAAGCCCTTCAGCCCCTAAGAGGGCCGCACCTGATCTATTACCATATAACCGCTCCCTATAACTCCCCCTATTGCCCAATATAGTTGCTCCATATAACTCCTTGTAGGCGGACGCTCACAGAGGTATGCAAGGGAGTCTGGTTATAGTGAAATTAAATAAGGCTTTTATTGCGCCTGTTTCCTTAGCATCAGGAAACCATCCAAACAAGGGGTAAACAATTCTTCTATTCACTTGGGAGTATTTCTAGTGAAATACTATGCAATCCACCACTCCCTTTAGATAAGCATGTCTCCCAGCCCCAAACATACAGCATGAAATGAACAGATATAAAAAAAGTCTTATAAATGAAAGTCTTATCTGTTCCTTGTGGTTTGGAGGGAAAATCTTCTCTGTTCCTGGTTGCTACCTTTTCTTCAGGATTTGTCAGCATTCAGGTTTAGAAGTTTCCTCTGTGTCTTGCAAGCAGCCTCTTCTGGTACAGTAGACTCAAGACGTCTGTCCCCATGTCAGTCTCACAAGTTGTGAGAGTAAGGGACAATCTCTGCTTTGTCTCCAAGTTCAGCTCAGGTGTGAGCTAAGGAGTCTCCCTTCCTGTCTCAAAAGACAGGCTTTTCGAAGCAATCTAATCAGGCAGGTGGTGTTTGTTAATTGACTACCAGCAGTTAACCACCACACTGCTGGATTAGAGGCACATTACCTGAACAGGGATAACTCCCATGTTACATACCTCCCCTGATTGTGGGAAGCTCAGGCTTTCCACGGCCAAAGTCCATCCTTCCCCTCTCATTCTAGATATCTCTGTGACTTGAATGAGAGTGGATGGAGGAAGAGAACCCTCAGTCCCGCTGGGATTGGAGCCCTTTCTCCAGTTTATTCGCATCTCCTCCCGAAGGTGCTTGAGATCAGCACTCCTCAGTCGCTCGAGGAGGACTTTTTCTAAGTATAGTCTTTTTGCTATGTGCGCGGTCATGAGATTTCCCTCGCGTCGGGTGCTCGTCTTATTGTAGGCAGACTGTATGGCAGTATTTGCAGAGCATTTAAAAACAGCCCTTTGAGTTTTCTGCTCTTGAAGCTGTCTCTCTGCCCTTTTTCCACTCAATGGGGTTGCTAGTTCAGCCTCTTTGGGATTAAGTTGTAATTCCACCCCAACTTCCAGAGAATGTCCCATCTTTTCAGCTTCATCAGCTAAGGATTCCTCTGGTTTTGATTCAGCACTTGTACCTTCTTTTATTGCCTGTTGGGTGGCTGAAGGTTTTGCTAGTGCTTGTTTAGGTGGTTCACATTTTGCAACCTTGTCTTTCAGATGAGTGGTATTCCCAGATCTCACTGTACCCTTGTCTTCATGGGTTTTTGTGGCTGTGAGATACTGACGCTTAGTCAGGGTCAATACTTGTCCTTGTAGAACTTTCATCTCATCCGCGAGAGATCCCTGTTTTTGGAGTGCGTCTTGCAAGTCTCTTCTCAGGGAATTTATCTGCATGCTTTGCTTTCTCTGAGCTTGCTTCCACATTTTTATTGCATTGTGAAGCACTATGAACTTCTTTGCTTGGGCCACAGTTACTTGTTTCAGTTTCTGGACCTTCTTGTGCTCCCTTTTGTGCCGCGTCACCTGGATTCTAAGCTTGGCCTTTAGCGTTGCTTTGGTGACGCTCAGGGTAGCCTTGAGTTTTTCATGCTGCGTTGCGGGGACATACTGGGTAATCAGTCGTTCCTGCAGCACTTGAATTTCTTTAACAGCCTGCAGATTGTTTTCCTGCAGAGTTCGCTGCATCTCCTCGGCCTTCTCGAGGTGCGTACGCAGACCTTGCAGTTGGTTCTGCAGTCGGTGCTCTGCTTCAAACTTCTCACCTTCCAAAAGTCTATTTATTTCTTTAAGCTCGTGCAGCTTTTCATTTTTGTCCTTGACGTCGTTTGTCAAATTAAAATTTTCTTCTTTGGATTTAAGTTTTTTCTTTGTAATCTTAAATTTTCTCCTTTTTCAGTCTCTGTACTACTCAGGGCCTCCTTGCAGTCCTCCTTCCATTTACGCACATCTGCTTTGAGAATGACAGTCTCGTGGCGTGAGACTTCCTTCTCTAGGTTGAGGGTCTGAAGCTCCTTCTGGGAGACTTGGAGATCTGTATTAAGATTGACAATCGTTTCTTTAGAAATGTCCAGCTCCTCAGTGAGACTGTGTACACTGGCGACACACTTTATTCGAGCACGGCTAGTCCCGCGAATTCGGGTATACTCGGGTGTATTCAGGTTTCTGATATTTTTCAGCCAGAGTGCATTGCGTTATTTTCCGGCAGGAATTTAAGCTTTTTATTCCGGCTGGTTACAATACTGCAATGCCGTCAAAATACACATGGTGGCGCTTGCGAGCTATTCTCTGTGAAGCCGTCCCCTATAATGAATTGTAATGCAGTATACAGTATATATATATATACAGTACTGTATAACAACAACCCCTGTAAGCCCTAACATACAGTACTGTACAGTACTGTACTGTATATGCACATACATAAATGATACTACTGTATGGGCGGCGGGGGCGAGATGTGTTTGCAGCAGAGAGAGATCCGCTGCTCTCTCTCTGCGCAAACATCCACACATTAAAAATTATTTGAAATACATTTTTATTGATAGTGTAGATGTGCAGGGGGTCTCCGGAGCTGAACCGCGTTGGTTTTAGGTCTGGGGACCCCGTGCCCCCCGAGATACAGGCCCCTTTAGGGGGTGCCGGTATCCAGCTCTGCGTTAAAAGCCCCGATCACGTGACCGCGGCCTGTAAACCAAGCAGAGCAGAGGGATACCGGCACCCCCTAAAGGGGCCTGTATCTCGGGGGGCACGGGGTCCCCAGACCTGAAACCTGTGCGCTTCTGCTCTGGAGACCCTCTGCACATGTACAGTATCAATAAAACACATACAATATACAGTATAAATAAACACTCGTTCTTTACCTTAGCGTCTATGCGCTATGGTAAAGAAGCATTATTTTAATAATATTGTAAAGTGAGCAGGGGGTTCCCTGAGCCAGAAATTAATGATTAATGCTCAGGGAACCCCCCCCCC